>NC_141936.1:28910000-29210000 GCF_057802395.1 Ceratotherium simum simum
GGGTGCACTCCCAAGCGCGCACGACCCAACGGCCGCTGGGCATACCCCCTCCCCACGGCCGCCGGTACCACGGTGCCGCGTGGCGCCCTGGCCTGGGGAGGCAGAGCCTGGGGGAGATGGGTCAGGTCCCAGACTCACTCCCAGGGGTCTTTGAACCTCCACGGCGCCGGGACCCGCTAGGTACCTGGATTGGGGGGGTTGGAAGAAAGGGGCGAGGTGGGGGGACCGCACCGCCGCCGGCGGAACGCAGACCTCGGCGCTGCCTGCCCGTGGTACCCGCCACCGCCGCCCGACGCCCCCCACTCCCGTGCCCCCCAACCCGGGGCGGGACTCTCACGGCCGACACACCACCCTCGGGCCCTCCCCGCACCCGCGGCCCAGGCCCCTCGCCGCGGAGGGCGTGTGGCTACGGCGGGAGGCGGGGCGCGAGCGGTCAGGGCGAGGAGGAATGAGAGACGGATGGGGAGAAACCTGGCGGGGGCGGGATCGAAGGAGCTGATGGCCGGCGACGACCGGGGAACCGTCCAGGGCAGGCGGCAGCGGGCACCCTGCGGGGGTCCACACGGCCACGCCGCTCGTCTCCAGACGCGCCGAGGGCGCGTCAGGGGGCGACCGGCGCCGGAGACGGAGGCCGTGGAGTGACCCCCGACTCGCCTCACCTCGAGGGAGATAGGAGGGCGGGGACTCGCCGGCGGGTGGGACGTGGTGACCTCAGACAGGGCGGGGGGCGGGGAGGGCGGCGGAAGGGGCTCACCGGAGAGACCACGGCGCCACCCTCCTCCTCCTCTGGACTACCGCGGAGGCGCGCCTCCCTCGCCTCTGGGCGCCTCCACCTCTCTTCTCTCCCTCTCTATTTTCTCGGGACCAGCGTGGCCGGGGCGCCCTGCCCCCACCACACAGATGAGGGGTACCCCAGCGGTTGCCCCAGTAGCGGGAGGCGCCGCTGCTTTCTCCGTTAATGATCCTTCTGCAGGTTCACCTACAGAAACCATGTTATGACTTATACTTCCTCTAGAGAGTCAAGTTCCACAGTCTTCTCAGTGCTGGGCCAGGGTCTTCGGCCAGTGGTCAATCGGAGGGCCTCACTAAACCATCCAATGGGTACTAGCGAGGGGCAGTGTGTACAAAGGGCAGGGACTTAATCAAGGCAAGCTTGTGACCAGCACTTACTGGGAATTCCTCCTTCGTGGGGAATAATTGCAATCCCCCTTCCCCATCAGGAATGGAGTTCAACGGGTTACCTGTGCCTGCCGGAGTAGGGTAGGCACACACTGAGCCAGTCAGTGTAGCTCGTGTGCAGCCCCAGACATCTAAGGGCATCACAGACCTCTTATTGTTCAATCTTGGGTGGCTGAATGCCACTTGTCCCTCTAAGTAGGTGGACGCTGACCGCTGTCGAGTAACTAGTTAGCATGCCAGAGTCTCCTTTGTTATGGGAATTAACCAGACAAATTGCTCCACCAACTAAGAATGGCCATACACCACCACCCACGGAATCGAGAAAGAGCTGTCAATCTGTCAATCCTGTCCCTGTCCTGCCAGGTGAGGTTTCCTGTGTTGAGTCAAATTAAGCCGCAGGCTCCACTCCTGGTGGTGCCCTTCCGTCAATTCCTTTAAGTTTCAGCTTTGCAACCATACTCTCCCCCACCCCCCCCCGCCCCCCCCAGAAGCCAAAGACTTTTGGTCAAGGGAATAACGCGGACACATTGCCAGTCGGCATCATTTATGGTCGGAACTACCACGTATAACGTCTTCGAACCTCTGACTTTCGTTCTTGATTAATGAAAACATTCTTGGCAAATGGTTTCTTTCTGGTCCGTCTTGGACCGGTCCAAGAATTTCACCTCTAGCAGCGCAATACAAATGCCCCCGGCTGTCCCTCTTAATCATGGCCTCAGTTCCGAAAACCAACAAAATAGACCCGCAATCGTATTCCATTATTCCTAGCTGCGGTATCCAGGCGGCTCCGGCCTGCTTTGAAAACTCTAAGTTTTTCAAAGTAAATGCTTCGGACCCCTTGGGACACTCAGCTAAGAGCGTGGAGGGGGTGCTGAGAGGCAAAGGGTGGGGACCGGTGGTGGCTCGCCCAGCAGCGGACAGCCCGCCCACTCCCAAGATCCAACTAGGAGCTTTTTAACTGCAGCAACTTTAATATACACTATTGGAGCTGGAATTACCGCTGCTGCTGGCACCAGACTTGCCCTCCAATGGATCCTCCAAGAAATTTGGATTTGGTAGACTTGCAGATGAAGGTGGTCATAACATTTTTACAAATCTCCTCAACTGTTTCCAGTTCATTCTGTGAATGAACATTTATGGGTAGCTGTTTATTGTTAGAGCATTGCCATAAAATCTCAGTCAAATACAAATTTTTTCAACTTACAAGGTGGTCATGTACCAATAAACCCTCTGGAAGTTGAAAATATCGTGTCAAAATGCATTTAATACACCTAACCTACCAAGCATTATAGCTTAGACTAGCCTACTTTAAACATGCTCCTAACACTTACATTAGCCTATAATTAGGCAAAATTGTCTAACACAAAGTGTATTTTATAACAAAATATTGAATATCTCATGTAATTTATTGAATACTGTACTGAAAGTGAAATACATAATGGTTATATGGGCACAGAATGTTGGAAGCGTATTGTTGTTTATCCTTGTGATCATGTGGGTGACTGGGAGCTGCGGCTTGCTGCTGCTACCCAGCATCTCAGGGAAGTATTATATCACATATCGCGAGCCTGGAAAAATATCAAAATTCAAAGTTCCGAGTACAGTTTCTATTGAATGTGTACTGCTTCTGCACCATCATAAAGTCAAAAAATCATAAGTTGAACTATGGTAAGTTGGGGACGTTCTCTACTTTGTTAACTCAGTCATTGAATTTCCAGGTCATAAAAGTTGTCATGCTCTGCAGTCACTAACTTTACAGTATTTTATTTTCTATTTTTCTGTTCATTTTCAAGCCCCCAAATTATGATAAGGTACCCATTCCTACTCCATTAATGGGCTCCATTTTGGGGGGATATCAATCTAAAGAGGTGAGTCTCAGCTCTTTTCAGGGGTAATTGGCAAAAAAGGTAGTACAAATTCTGAAATATATATATAAATATATAAAAATATGCATATATACATTATAAGAAGAGGAAAATATCTTTGAAGTTACTAATGACAATTTTTAAAGGGATGTAGAACCTTTTCTTATTTTTTTGTTTTATTTTTATTTATCTAAATTTTTACCTTTGTGGTGAATAATTTTAGGAAAAGTACACAAGCTTTTAAAATCTAGAATTGAGAGGAACTCTTCTCAATTACTTATTTTGGTTAACTCCATACGGAATAGGAATAAATACTAACTAAATAATAGGAATAAATAAATAACAACTAAATAATAAGAATAAATTCAGCAGTGATTTATTCACTTTTTAGATAAATATATTGGCTACAATATATTTGCAACTATGGTGTTTCAAGGAGCCATACACTGATTAGTTTAATATTGTGCATTTGGAGACAGGCTGTAGAGATGACTCCAGGTTCAACCACTTTGTTGTTGTATATCCTTTTTCAAATAACCTCTCTGTGCCTCAATTTGCAACTTGAAAAATCAGGAAATGCAATATATAGGAGTTTAAAGGTGAACACATATAACGCACGTGAAATACAGGCTAAAGTAGTAAAGACTTAATGTGCGGTAGATGCTATCATTTTTTCATCTGCAATTGAAAAGAAAGAATTTTGTGTTGAATTTTACAATTTTTTTTCTGGTTGTCTTTTTAAAATTTTATTGCAGTATCATTGTTTTATAACATTGTATAAATTTCAGGTATACATCGTTATACTTCTATTTCTTCATAGATCACATCATGTTCACCACCCAAATACTAATTACAAGCCATCACCACACACATGTGCCTAGTCATCCCTTTCACCCCGTTCCCTCTTTTCCTCTCCTCTGGTAACCACCGATCCAATATCTGTCTGTATGTGTTTGTTGTTGTTTTTATCTTCTATTTATGAGTGAGATCATATGGTATTTGACCTTCTCCCTCTGACTTATTTCGCATAGCATAAGACAATCAGTGTCCGTCCATGTTGTCACAAATGGCTGGATTTCATCATTCCTTATGGCTGAGTAGTATCCCATTGTGTATATATACCACATCTTTTTTATCCATTTGTCCCTTGATGGGCACTTAGATTGCTTCCAAGTCTTGGCTATTGTGAATAATGTTGCAATGAACACAGGGGTGCATGTATCTTTGTGCATTGGTGTTTTCAAGTTCTTTGGATAAATACCCAGCAGTGGAATAGCTGGATCATATGGTAGTTCTATCCTTAATTTTTTGAGGAATGTCCATACTATTGTCCATAGTGGCTGTACCAGTTTGCACTCCCACCAGCAGTGTATGAGAGTTCCCTTCTCGTCACATCCTCTCTGACACTTGTTCCCTGTGTTGTTAATTATAGGCATTCTGATGGGAATGAAGTGATATCTCATTGTAGTTTTGATTTGCATTTCCCTGATAGTTATTGATGTTGAACATATTTTCATGTGCCTGTTGTCCATCTGTATATCTTCTTTGGAGAAATGTCTGTTCAAGTCTTTTGCCCATTTTTTAATTGGCTTGTTAGTTTTTTTGTTGTTGAGATGTATGTTTTATATTTTGGATATTAACTTCTTATCAGATATATGGTTTGCAAATATCTTCTCCCAATTGTTTGGCTGTCATTTCATTTTGTTGGTGGTTTCCTTTGCCGTGCAGAAACCTTTTAGTTTGATGTAGTCCCATTTGTTTATTTTTTCTATTGTTTCCCTTGCCCAGTCAGACATGGTACCTGAAAATATGTTGCTAATACTGATATTGAAGAACATACTTCCTATTTTTTCTTCTAGAAGTTTCATGATTTCAGGTCTTACATTCAAGTCTAGCTATACCAAAACAGCATGGGATTGGCACAAAAACAGACACACAGACCAATGGAATAGAATTGAGAGCCCAGAAATAAACCCACACATCTATGGACAGCTAATTTTCGACAAAGGAGCCAAGAACATACAATAGAGAGAGGAAAGTCTCTTCAACAAATGGTGTTGGGAAAACTGGACAGCCACATGCAAACAAAATGAAAGTAGGCCATTATCTTACACCATACACAAAAATTAACTCAAAATGAATTTTACAATTTTAGAGCAAGAAATGTGCAATAATTCCACTAAATAGAAAAATTTTCAGACTGTATTTACTAATCACTGTTGTAAATTGACGTTCCATGGAAAAGGAAATTCCTCACTTCAAGCCCAAGTAGTACACAGAATAATTTAAAGTTTCTATCTACGTCTTCAGTATATATGAGACTTAAAGAACTTAATGTCCCCAGTTAACCTATTGCATAATTGTGTCCCAGAAGATGACTGAATTCTTCCCTGTGTGGGAGGTATCTGACTTCTTTTGAAGAAATGTAGAGCAAAAATATACAAGAATCAAGATTTGTCTCTCTATCATAAATTTTTATTATATTCTAATATATGATACCATAAGTGAAAAATGATAAATAAATCTTAGTATGGAGTGAAGCCATATGTGCCTGGTTTGTATTATTTCCTGTAATACCTAGGTCTGCATGACAACATTGTGCAAACATGCATGTGACTTGTTTTCTGCACCCCAACTTGTATGCGTTCATTTTGCAGTGGCTCCATCTTAGTGACTTTTCCGAAAGCTACTCTAATATTATGGTGGTCCAAAGTGTTGCCATCAAATACAAGTGATACAATGACACCATATCCTGCTCTCATAACCATTGCTTCAGCCAGCATAACATCCTGAGGAAATGATTTGAAAGGAAAACACTGTGTGGAATCAGAAGGCCTAAATAAAATCCTAATTCAATCCAAAATATATGAGCATTGGACCCATTTTATTCACCTTAAAATTGATGACCAGACTATCCTTAGTTCACCGCAAATTGATCCTTTTACAGTTCTAGTGGATCTTTTAAGGCTTACAATCAGCAAGCAATGCTCAAATATTATGTGAGATTGTGGTAGTGGTCAAGCAAATCTAAACCCAACATATATGAAGCAAAATCAATGTGATTTTTTCTGTTATTGTTTAAAATCAGAATATATTTAGTGAAATGATTTTTTAAATGCATTAGATAAATTAATTGTGAAAGTGTAGCTATGCATCAATACTAATTGTGATCAAAAGTCACTTTTTCAGAGAGAACTTACAGGCCCGCACCTCCTGCATTTAACTTTATGTTCAATGTTTAGCTACCTGTAAGTGAAAACTTCCTGTTAGCATAACCTTTGTCTATTTTCTAGCAATCTCCTGTGTTTGTTACTCTTCTTGTTTCATATAAGAAACACAAAATATCTCAGCTTAATTTATTGAATTACAATCTCTGTTAAAACTATTGGGAAACAACCTGACTTTGATGAAATTTTCCACTTAATCCACTAAATATCTGATTAATTTACTCTCATTTTTGTTAGACCAAATATTACTCCTGAAAAAAAATTTTGTACTGGTTGTTGATGATATATGGATATAGGTAAATTAACAACTTTGCAAATGACAGATCTATTACTGGAAACCATAAGCAAAAATACAAATGGGCAAGGAAGTGCAATTACGGGAAGACAATGTGGAGAAAAGTCAGTTTCCCTAAAGATTAATTATGAAAAACTTCTTGCTCAAGTAAAAATGGCATAGGTCTACCAGAGGTCTTAATGAAATCACAGTAGGGAAAGCAGTTTCTTCATTTTGCCTTAACACACTCTCTCATGCCTCACATGGAGGGATGCAGCTGTGAGCCCTGTCTCACATGGAGGGATGCAGCTGTGAGCCATGTCTCATGTGGAGGGATGCAGCTGTGAGCCCTCTCTCATGTGGAGGGATGCAGCTGTGAGCCCTGTCTCACATGGAGGGATGCAGCTGTGAGCCATGTCTGTTATGGAGGGATGCAGCTGTGAGCCATGTCTCACATGGAGGGATGCAGCTGTGAGCCATGTCTCTTATGGAGGGATGCAACTGTGAGCCATGTCTCATAAGGATGGATGCAGCTGCGAGCCCTGTCTCATATGGAGGGATGCAGCTGTGAGCCCTGTCTCATATGGAGGGATGCAGCTGTGATCCATGTCTCATATGGAGGAATGCAGCTGTGAGCCCTGTCTCATGTGGAGGGATGCAGCTGTGAGCCCTGTCTCACATGGAGGGATGCAGCTGTGATCCATGTCTCATATGGAGGGATGCAGCTGTGAGCCCTGTCTCATATGGAGGGATGAAGCTGTGAGCCATGTCTCATATGGAGGGATGCAGCTGTGAGCCCTCTCTCATGTGGAGGGATGCAGCTGTGAGCCCTGTCTCATGTGGAGGGATGAAGCTGTGAGCCCTGTCTCATATGGAGGGATGCAGCTGTGAGCCATGTCTCATGTGGAGGGATGAAGCTGTGAGCCTTGTCTCATATGGTGGGATGCAGCTGTGAGCCCTGTCTCGTGTGGAGGGATGCAGCTGTGAGCCCTGTCTCATATGGAGGGATGCAGCTGTGAGACCTGTCTCATATGGAGGGATGCAGCTGTGAGCCATGTCTCATGTGGAGGGATGCAGCTGTGAGCCATGTCTCATATGGAGGGATGCAGCTGTGAGCCTTGTCTCATGTGGGGGGATGCAGCTGTGAGCCCTGTCTCATGTGGAGGGATGCAGCTGTGAGCCCTGTCTCATGTGGAGGGATGCAGTTGTGAGACATCAGCAGCTGATATTCCCAGGCCCTAGCAGATGGATATTTGGGCCTTCGGTGGGAAACTGGGTGGAGCATCGACATATCCACTCCATATAACAGTCCACTAGCTATTGATTACCTAATATATGCACACTGTTCCCTCAAAGACTTAACATAGAAACTACCATGGGTTAGATATTTTTTCCATCTTTTAAAATTTGAGTTATGTAAGTGTGACACTGATTAAATGGTATATAATGCCATGCTCCCTGTGTGTGGAGAAGCTGGAATCTGAGCCTATGACTATCGGATTACAGATGACTATTTTGATCACTATGTAATGAGCATTAACTACTTTTAACACCATGCACTAAATGTACTGACAATCTAGTCAGCCCAACTCCATTGACAAATATGGCAGAGGTTACAAGTCAATGGGTCAATCCAAAAAACACTGTAGGCATGTATGAGGCCAACAATATTTTGTCCTTCCTGGGCACTTTTTCCTGGTCCTTCATCTCCAACTATTCATTGCCTACCTGTTGGGAGTATATCCAGAGGTAAATACCAGAGATAAAATCATAGTTCTTGTTCTCACGTGACAGATTTAGGGGAAATTAATCTTCAGGAAAACATACATAAAATACATGATCGCACAAAAATGTCACAATCTAGCTGGAGCCACTGGGGTGAAGGTCACTTTTAGTTCTGTGTTTGCCAAAGACAAAACCAAACAAAAACTTATGTTGTAGAACCACATATCTGTCACTGATAACATAGGATAAGGTCTGTTTTGTACTGATTTGCTTTGTTTTGTTTTGTTTTTGGTATATGTGTATGGATGGAGTTTTATGGGAGATGATTTTCAGCTATCAGAAAATGTTTATAATGAACTAGATTAAAGTTAAAAAATGCCCAAAATTGGACAGTTCTTTTTGAGGCATAGACTAAAAACTTAAAGGTGAAAAGACAAAGCCTATAAATGGGGTATAAAATAGATTTTAAATTACATTTCTCCTATCCAATTAGTTAAACAATCAAACAAAATTCTAAATACAATAAAATATTAGAAGTTCAACAGAGAATTTGGGTTCACATTCCATTCATTTTCCTTATCTTTGTAATAAAACACGTTACTTTGTGGTATAAAAATAGGTTGTTTCCTCTATTTGCGTGGCAATTCAATGTCAATTTCCCTTTTCCTTGCCCTCATTAAATTGTTGGTAAGGTGGTACATTTAATGAAAAAATTGACGTTTGCATCATAATGAATATGTTATTTTTTATTTTGTACACTTAATAGACAAATCAAGCACGTGATTCAATTTTTTAAACAATCAGAAAAATTATGTTTTATTTGGTTCCTCTGGTAAAACATACAATTGTATAAATGATTCACAGTAACAGGGATGAACTTTATTGAAACTTCCATACAATTTTCCTGTCTTTGCTGTAAAAGATGACATGAGTGGAGCCATATTTAAACAGAGCCAGAGAAGCCACTTCAGAGGAATTGCCTTGCACATCTTATTTTCTTTATCTTCCAAACTCTACCAAACCACAAACATTCAAAGAAGTCAGCAAAGACAAGAACATACTGTTTGTAGGAACTGAGGAAATTGGACTTTGCTGACGACTGAATTACTAACCAATCAATGAAGCACAAATCCAGCCTTTTACCTGATGGCCAAATCTCAAGTGAATCTATGAAGTATAAACCTAGCCTTACCTCATCTGGCACCAATGAACTCTTCTTGATACAACTTACCTCATCTTTATCCCTTTTTCCGTAAGAACACTGAGCTCCTTTCCTGTAATGAGGATGCTATTTGGGTTTCCACCTGCATCTGTGCTCCCTGAATTACAATTCTTTGATCCCAAACAAATACTTTGCCTCTTAAATTGGTTTCTGTTTTTGTAGGTTGACATTGTTGTAATAAAAACATTTCAAATTTCTGAAATGTGTTCTTAAAAAAATGATACACCTAGTTCTTGGGCAATTGAAAATAAAAATAAATAATTAGCAAAACATACAATACTGACTCACTTAGCACCATAACAAAGTGCTCTAGAGATTCTTTTAAAAGGAACTAAGAATCAAGTGTTTAACTTAAAATACATTAAACCTACCTCCATCAAAGGTGGATACACTGAAATATTCCAGTTGTCATGTTCCACAAGGCTTTAGTGACACCTTTAGAGAAAAGTGATAGCCCCATCCCAGGGGAGGTCTTGGAAAACTCTGAAATCCCTGAGTCAATCACAGAAAGTTGGCCTATTTGGAATTCATATTTCTTGTCCAGTCATCACTTCTTTATAAATTTTACCCCATCTCCTAGTTTGAATGGAAACTGAGCACTAACCCTCTCAAGTGGAAATGCTTAACATGTCCTCCCTTTTAAGGTCAGTCTGTTGGTGTGATAAACTGCTTGCTCTTTAATGCTTTGCCCTGGATATTGTTTACCCACTCCCTTTAAACAATATCTTTTAAGGCTCTTGCTAGGGAAGGGCACAACCCACTATCCCCTCATTGAGATGATTCTCATGACTACCAGCAACTGCCACTCATTTAGAGACAACATCAGCATCATGACTTTCTTTCCTACTGGAATTCTTGTCCTCAGCTATGTGACCAATCCATCTTTCTTCTTATCACCTGATTATCTCACTTATTCTTAGCCATAATTTGGCTTTTTTATTACCCAAAACTAAACCATTTCTTAAATTACTATTTTGAGCCACTAAATCTCTAAGTATTACTTCCCATCAGTCCACATAGCTCAAACAATTCTATTATACTGCATTTTTTAAAAAATCTGGATTTCTAGTCATTGTTTGATCCACCTGCCTCATATGTATTGATTTCCCTTCTCAAAAATCTGAAACTTTAGCAACCATCGTTTCCTTGCCTCTACCCCCAACTCTACCAACAGAGCTAAGCCTCAACCCAAAATGAACCCTGCCTTTCACCATATGGGACTGAGCCCAAACTGCTGACTGGTCTTAAAGCAGAGTGAGCACACTGGCAGCTCAGTGTCACAGTAAATCTATGATATCCTACTTCAATGAGGCACTCATTTTTGCTTTCAAATCTACCTGTATGTCTTCACTCAGCTATCAATCTCATTTTATAAGATAAGAATAGAATGTCCTTGCCACTTCATTCAAACCTCTACCTACATTCTCTATGGTAAATAAAAGCTGTTGAAATTTTCTCAGAAACATAAGCCATATAGGCCTTCTGGTGAGAATTTGTACAAGTCGTAACTGCATTTCTTTAAACCCTCATCATATTGCAATGATCTTCTCCCTTCTGCCTCCAATAATATATAAAATATTTTCCCTATTGAAAGCTGATACCCTCATATTTGCCCCAGATTCCTTCCTTTTAAACCTCAGGCTGTCAGTTTTCACTCCCTCTATTGATTCCTTAAATTTTTACTAACTAATGGAACCTCACTGCTAGTGTTCATACTTATTCAGATGATAAAATCTTGCATCTTGCAAAATTACAACTACCCCTCCAACATCAGCACTTTTGTCTCACCCTTTTACAATTGCATTTCTCAAGATAATTGTTTGTACACACAATTTCTTTCATTTCCTTACAAGCCATTCCCTCTCTCACTGTCACCAGTCTTGTGTGTGCCCTCCCCAGTCCAAGCCCTTTCCCTCATGCACATCTTCTTTTCCTTCTCAGAACACTCTCCTCCCTTAGATGAGTCTGTACAACCACCTCACGAATGCCCTCCCACCTCTGTGGCTATTCCTTCTTACTTCCTTTTCAGGTTCCTCTTCTTCACTTAAAAATTATGATTCGAAATTCCTCCATGCTCTAGTCTGCACTTCTATTTTCTTGGTTTACACTTTCTCCCTGGGAATCTTATCCATTCTCATATTTTCAAATATCATCTATGTGTTGAAAACTTTCAATTTTTTAATTATCAGCCAGGATACTCCTCTGAGCTCCAGATGCATACATCCAAATGTCCATTTAGGATCATTTCTTGAAGTCCTCATATGTGGATCAATAATATTTCTACACATATGAAGAGCCAGGGACTTACCAAGTTTAATACACTAGAAAGAAGCTTTTGCTAAGATAATTTATGTCTGGTTAAATATAAGGCACCATCAATATACTAATCAGAGGTGAACAAGGTAAGATATTTGATTGTTTTTTTAGTGTTCCACCCAAAATCCCAGACCAATGATGTATTTCTCCCTATATCACCCACTTCTCACCCTATCTCAGATTCCAATGCATCATTTTCTTTCTACCCAACGTTTGAACCAGATGGATCTGATACGAACTAAATCATCCTCAGAGGTCAAGTCCTCGGAGAAGAGGAAATTTGAGGGCTGAAAGAAGGGTAAGAGAACCCAAGGACATGTGGTAAAAAGAAATTGCATAAGCCAGAAGGTCAAAGTGCATTTACCCCTGAAACTCAAGGGTAGGTAGGGAATCTATCACATGTCTGTGAAGAGACTACAAACTGGTGCCACTGCAAGGGAATGAGTGAACGAGTCCAGAATTTCCATCCTCGACCTCTCCATCATGAAGCTCTTCCTATGATGGATTACATCATCAAAGCTAAAATCAAGTCAACCTCCTCTCCTATGTGGGCTACTGCAATGGCCCCAGCAATTCTTTCTCTCTATCAGTCTTTTCTCTAAACTGCAATAATACTTACAAATGCAAAACACATCATGTTATTCCCTAATTGATACCATTTCATAATCAATTATTCCTCTTAATGTAAAATCCAATAGCCCTACAGGGCTTTTAATGAACTTCATAGACTAGCTCTTGCTTTTCTCTTTAGAATCATTTTCTTCTTCCATTCCCAGCTTCCTCATGTTTCCCCTCCTGCATTTATGCCATGCTCCCTGCCTGGACTATCATTTCTAGTCTTCTTATCCTCATCCTTGAAGTGTAGGTTAAATCACTAGGTAAACATAGAGAGCTTTCCTAACCCTCTATGTTGATTCAGACCTTATTGTTCTATGCCCATGCACCAGCTTGCACTTTATTTTTTCATAGGAACCATCACAAATATAAATAAATTCATTTTTTACTTTGATGATTTATTACATTTTTCTCTCCCTTTGAAGACTGGAGGCTCCATTAAGGCAAAGTCTTCCTTGGCTATTTCTATATGAACCTAGACTGCAGCAAGGAGACTGGCATATATCAAGGGAATGAAAATATTTGCAGAATCAATGAATAGAATAATGGGCAGGATTAGTGGAGTTCTTCTAAATATTAGCAGAATAAAAGAAAATTTGAAAGTGATTTAAGCCTGGTAATGTATAGTCTTTGACTTCCAAGGCTCACAATAGCATATAAAACTTTTTATGGTTTGTTCCTTTCCTTTCCCTTCTTGTCCCTTCTCTCCCCTTCCCTTCCCTTCCTTCCCTCCTTCTTTCTTTTCCTCTTTCTTTTTCTTTTTTTCTGTTTGTCTCTCTTTCTGTCTTTCTCCTTCTCCTTCTCCCACTGCCTCTCTTTCCAATTGTCCTTTCCCTCAACCTTCCCTGCTTCCTTGTTTTCCTAAAATTTCATTAAACAAAAAACAGTAAAATTCTAAATTACTGTAGACAAATCCTTGACACTTCAAAAATCCTTCTTTGCTCTTTCTTGTTATTAGCAGATAATTTAGGTCAACACACAATTCACGTATCATGTCTTTTCTAATACATTCATTCTACAGATATTTAAAAAGCACCAATAGCACAGGAAGTTGAGTCTACAAGGCCAGTCTCCTCACAGTACTTAAAAAATGTATAACTTTCTGTACAAAGGCTTTATGATCACAAGAGAAATCCCACTGTAGAATCTGAAAGGAATGTGTGTGTAATGATCATGCAATGGAATTATACAATCAGATTCCTGTCAGAAGATGGAAGAAAGTGTATAAAGACAAGATTCCCTGTAAAATGGTTTGATAGAGCCAATTTATCTTCTGACCAGTTGTTGGAAAGGAGCCATAAAGAAGCTATTTCATTACAGCTTGTGGAATTCTACATAATGCTAATGATGACATTTAGGTTTGAAGTCTCTGAACTGCCACTCACTTATCCCTGAACTTAATCCACTATATATTCTGTGCTGATTTTCCTTAACAAATAAAGAAACTTTCTTTCACTCTTACTTGATAGATGCCACATTTCCTTGTCATAACTTTTTTAACAGCCTCTTTGAAGTCTTTGTTTCTTAAGCTGTAGATAACAAGGTTTAGCAATGGGGTGACCACGGTGTAGAAGACAGAAATGATCTTGCTGATTTCAGTTGACAGGTGGGTATTGGGCTGAACATACATTGGAGATCATGGACCCATAGTAGATAGTGACAACAACCAAGTGGGAGTCACATGTGGAAAATGTCTTCATCCTGCCAGAGGCTGAGGGAATTCTCAGTTCTTCATATTACATCATTTATTATAATTTTCCCCAACCAAAATTCTGTTAATTTAGGCATTAACATCTCCATTTTTCCAATATGAAAAGTAGTTTTCATAGATGTAGAGAATAACCTTCTCAAGCAGTTAGTGATGGGATCAGATTTGAGGCCTGTGTGACTGCTTCAAATTTCTAGTTATGACAATATTCCAAGTTTGCTAATTTTTTGGTAAATATCTTGCTCTGTGTACCATGCCTTATTCAAATGAAATAGTGTAATTATTACTCTTTTGCAAAAGATCAGGCTTAATTTCATATTTCCGAGTAGGTCAAATCATACTGAGATTAGAGGGGATGTCTATTTCTTCCCCTTGTGGTTCAGTGTCTTGTTGTTTTGTTTTTTTTTTTTTTTAGAATAGATGGCAGCAGAATAAAGCAAGTGCAGAGATGGTCCACTAGAAAATCAGGTGTGAGCAAGAGGAGGCTCCTGATTTATAGCTGATACGAGTGTACTTATCTTCTTCAGACTTAATTGCTTAAGTAGAGCAGCAAAACTAAAATCATACACTAAGTTTTGAATAAAAAAATCAAAAAGAGGTAAAAATGAATACATTTTCCTTTCTTGAGAATTTTTCTAGCTTTTTTTGTTGTTTATTGCAGTAACATTGGTTTATAACATTGTATAAATTTCAGGTACGTCATTATACTATTTCTGCATGGATTACATCATATTCTCATGTTCACCACCCAAATACTAATTACAGTCAATCACCACACACATGTGCCTAATTATCCCTTTTGCCCTCCTTCCTCCTCCTTCCCCTCTGGTAACCACTAATCCAATCTCTATCTCTATATGTTTGTTTGTTGTTGTTATTATCTACTACTTAATGAGTGAAATCATATGGTATTTGTTAGCTTTTATGCCTACATCTTTCCTTGGAATTTTTATGTATAATTCAATTTTTATAGCCTTTTCTCTTTCTCACCTCAATTCTAGCAATTTGTTCTTTCCTTCACTCACTCTCCCAAACAAGCAAAAACTGTGACTCTGACACTTCTTACATTTCAAATATATGTTTGATTTCTTCATTTACTCCCTCTCCATATGGGATTTCCTGCTTTTTTTGTGCACATCTCTCTGAGGGAAGCACTTGATGCCATATTATGTCCAAGATATTGATTTGAGTAATAATCTTAGGTTACTTATTTTTCTATAGTAAATAAAAATTTATGATTTGTTGAAATTATCCATATTTAATAAGTTAACATCAACTGTTATATCATGTAACTTTTGTAAGCATGAATAAAACTGTGAAAAAGAACTTACCATGGAGAAATGGAAACTCACTTTTGTAGGTGTTTAGTTGACAAATGCTAACAACAAAAAATGCGTAGTCAGAAATAAATGTGCACAATATCACTGGACATGGATGGTAGATGGGATTGTAGACATCCTCTGCTTTTCATAGCTTTCTAGAAATAAAAACTGATGACCTAACAGATAAAAATAAAACATGTAGTCACCATCATCGTAACACAATCATTCCATCAAATCATGTTCACTAAACTTCTATTTAATGGCAGTGCAGCTGGGTATTAAAATGCTTTGATGATTAAAACAGAAGATTCTACAACTATGTAGTTAAAGTTTAGTGAGTGTGCAAACAATAGACCAACAAACTCTAACTTGAAATCTGATGTCATATTGTGATTACTGCTTTAGAAAAAAAGTAGAATAAAGGGATTAAGAGACAGGTGGATAAGAGTACTCAAAAGAAGCCACTATGCAGAGGCAATATTCAAGCAGTTCTTGTTAAAGAACTATCACCTAAGATTGAAAAGCAAATAAAAAGTAAAACCTATTTAGTTTCTCAGGACAACAACAATGAGACCGGTGTTTGCGAGGCACAGCGCATTAGGGCACTTGTGTAGGAAATACCAGACCATGAGAAGGACTTGGATTTTGTTATGGGTAAGACAAAAAGACAGTGAGAGTGCCACAATTTTAGGTATATGTCTGGAACTCACACAAGATGCTATGGGTGAGTAGAGAGTTACAAGGAGGAGAGTGTAGGGTACTAGTTAGGAAGGAATCAAAACAGCCCTGGACAGAGATTACAGCAGTGTGTCTAAGCGGGGGCATCAGAGTTATTCATGGGGGATAGACTCTGTACTCATTTAATGTTGATGTTTCTTTTTGTGAGAATAAAGTTCGATAATAAATGCACATCCCTTAGCATAGACCTTGGCTGTGATTGCAGTGTGCCTAGAAATCATTATTCTAACCTATTATGACCTTTGCTAGGGTGCTGATATAGGGACATCTATGAAATAGTTGCACATCTCATTATTTGTTCATGTCTGGCTCTCTCACCTGACTTTAGAGTTTGTCCATTTTTGTTGGGTATTGTCCTGATTTTAAAACAGAAAGCCCTAAAGCCTAGGCAAATCAGGATGGTTGGTCACCCACTCACGGATAGGGTAATACCTGATGAACCGTTCATTCTCTGTGGCCTTTTGCAGTGACTATTGATCCCAACTCTGGTATTGGTTCCCCTACATTAAACTCAATATTTATGGGGTTAAAATCAAAAGTATCCATGCCCTTTCCCTGTTTCTCTAAGTTAAATTCATATGAAAATATCAGTTTCTTAAACCTTTGTATCCCTGAGCTTCAGGAAGCAAATAGAACTTACAAACTGTAAAAGCCCAGGTGGCCTCATGCTGGGCTCACACTAAAACTTTGGCTAATTATGGGTCCTTGAAGTTTATTACAAAGAAACTGATGTCCAGAGAATATCAAGAAGCTGAAGCTTCCCACACCCCAACTTCTTGGCTTCCTGGCTCTGGAATCTACCATCCATCAAGGAGGCAGACAACCCAGGAGACCCACCTGCAGATTCCCTCATCATGCCTTTCCTCTCCCTGCAAGCAGCCTCACAAAGCCAAATGCAGGCTGGTGGGAAGGTGCCCACCTGCAAGGCCACACGTTCCTCCCCCGCTGCCTAAACCCCTAATACAAACAACTACCTTTTTCCCTTTGAGGAGATGGATTTGAATTTTAGCTCCCATCTCCTCATCTGGCTGCCTTTCAATAATAAAAAACCCTTTCCTTGCCATAAGCTTGGAGTTCCTTTTTTTTTTGGCTCCCCTTGTGCAACAGGTTGAAGAAACTGTGTTTGTGTCTGGTAACAAATATAGTCACATAGTGGTTCTCAGCATTTTATCTGCCTGACAAAATGAACCAAAGTTTTGCCTTAAAAAGCAAAATAAATATGATAATTCATACCGATAAAATGTGGCCAGTTTAGTCTAAAAATCAGTCTTTAGGGGCCGTCCCTGTGGCATAGCGGTTAAGTACGCGTGCTCCACTGCTGGTAGCCCAGGTTCAGATCCCGGGTGTGCACCAACACACCACTTGTCAGGCCATGCTGTGGTGGCATCCCACATAAAGCGGAGGAAGCTCAGCATGGATGTTAGCCCAGGGCCAGTCTTCCTCAGCAAAGAGAGGAGGATTGGCATGGATGTTAGCTCAGGGCTGATCTTCCTCACAAAAAAATATAATAAAATAAAAATAAAAATCAGTCTTTAGCATAGGTGTCCTGCAAATACACGAGAAGAGCCTCTTGGAGTATTTTCCTAATTCCTTTGTTTAATCTAGATTTAAATTCAGGGGAAGAAAGATATCAACCTGTCATCCCAGGAGGAGTGTTTCCCAGAGCAAGTGCTGAATGGAGAGAGCTGGCTCTAAGTATTCCATGTTTAGTAGAGAGAGACAAGTTCACTTTTTCCTTTGGTCCTCCAGGGACCACTTGTGTCCTGGTATTTTAATGAGTACAGAAATCTAGAAAAGAAAATAGTATTCACATAGTATTTTGTTTCTCTATTTCTTTGAGTTCAAATTTTTGTATAGGTTCATATAATTTCAATAGGTTTATCTTAATATATGTAAATAGGGTTATGTTAATTTATAAATCAATGAGCCATTTTGAGACGTGATTAGATGAATGTTCTGCGAAAGTATAATTTTCCCAAAGCTAAATACATGACTCTTACACAGATATGGAATGAATGAACATCTATCAAAGGCTTATTTAACTTACCCATGAGGGAACAAATGGGTGTTAGAACTGGTTCAAAAAGCATTTGAGTTGAACAGGGCTTTTTATAAACCTTTGAGAAAGCCACACTTAAATAAATGTTATTGATTTTTATTTATAATTTTGCTCTTTGTTGCTTAATATGAAAAATATTTGGGCTGGAGTTGTATATTTCTTTTCTAACCCATGGAAGGCTATTGCTATCTGGAATTGGGTATTTCCCTTTCCCAGGTAAGTGAGGCTCTGATACTACCCCCACCTGGTTAGGTTCTGGTTAATAGTTTTCGCTGAGGGCAGGCTTGTTAAGAAGAACAGAATTCTCTGGTGCATTTCAAATTTCTTTTTTTCCTCTCCCACAGCTGGAAGCCTGAGAAGATGCCAAACATTTGGTGTCAGGAGAAAAAAAAAACAAACTTCTTATTGCTTGGGTTTTTGTTTTCAGCTACAGTAAAACTGGTTGATTTCTTACTTCATTACTGGACACAAATATACATGTTAACATGCAACTTCACAGATTCTGTGCCCTGATTAGTGGTAAATAGTAAGTCAAACACAGATGTGTTTACTCAAAAACTAAGTGACCTTTGAGCAGGCCTGTTAAACAATGCTCCAAAATAACACTGAAAGGACAGACTGCTCTCCCTTTGCCTTATTTTCTCTTGTAGTTAATTTTTCATTACACTTGGACTAGAATCAACATAAAATCTCAGTTAGAGACTTTTTCTGTTAGAAACAATTGTGATGATGATAACAATGAGCATTGATACAGCACTTCAACGGGACAGATACTCTTCCAGGTAGTTTACAAATATTTCATTGAATTCTTCCAATAATGCTATAAAATAAGCAATGTTATTATGCACATTTTATAGAAGAGGGACATGAAGCTTGTTGATAATGGTAATCCAATATCACAACATGGGTAAGGAGTAGAAAAGGATTAAAACACACACAGACAAAATTGGGAATTGGTGAGTTTATAGCTATCAGAGTATTGACATCCAGTTCTGGGTGGAGTAAAAATTGTTCAGATGGTTTATTTAAGGAAGTATTTTTCAAAGTGTAATTAACAAGCCCTTTGAGGGATTCAGATGTTCCCTAAGGTTTAAGAACCTGAAATCTAAGGTGATTTAGACAAAAATTCTTCCACTGTGCTACAACAGGACAGTTAAATCTTTCTTTAAAACATTAACATTGTTTGCATTCCTGTAGAATGTAAAAGCTCATAGATTGATGGGCTGTTTTGAAGTTTAAGTATAATGCATGTAAATGCATTTAGAACGCTGAGCATATTTGCTAGCATGTAGAAATGCCTAATAAATAAAATCTATTATTATTATTATCACACAATTAGGAAAAATGGACAATCTGTCTATTTCAGGCAATTAAGTCACATTTGTTCAGTTCAAGGAGTGGGATTCCAGTTACTGCCTCTGATAAATCCATTCATTTGCTGTTATCCTTAATACTGACACATCTATTCACTTTCCCATTCAGGGTTCTTTTGCTTTTAGCAAAACCTGGGAGGTAAATTAGGTAAGCACCATTTACTCTTAAGAAATGTTGAAATCCATGTTCCTTTGCCAAAGGTGATTTGCCTTTGAAAGTGTCATTCCTCCGGGACAGGTATTTTGTAGGTGTAGGAAACTTTAAGTGGTCCTATAGGACTTCTCAATAAATGCAGCACAAGGCCCAGAGCAGACAGCAGTACCCTCAACACTGATGTAAGCAAACATTTGTACCCAAACCATCAGAAAGATCCAGTACCACACATATGTCTCATGGATTATGACTCTCTACTATGAAGACGAGTTCAATTTGTTCCAGAATTATTTTTCCATTATGTTAGGCAGTCATTTCAAATTAGTTATATTTATTATGTGTTTGGTATTTTGCACGTGAATTTTGAGTTGCAGAATAACCTTTGTAAAACTGTTTACTATTCTCCTCACCTAGTGTTAGGATGAAAAGAAGGAACATAATTGCTAATATTCTGCCAATTACACCATCAAGAATGTTTTCTTCTCTTAAGATTGATGAAATTGACATAAGTAAATGCAGTCATGGAAATCTCATTATTTCCATTCATTTATATGTTGGGTTTGTCGCTTATATAGTCCTGTTCTCTATAATGTCATGTTTCATTGTATTGATATGCTACACTTCTTTATTAATTCTGTTCTTGTTGGGCATTTGGATTGTTTTCAGTTTGTGGCTACTATGAATTAAACTGCTATAACATTTCTATACTTGTCATTTAATGGACTCAACTTTTGTTTCTGCCTGGTAAGTAGACCCTAGTGGAATTATTACCTCATAAGTTACAAGAATGTTGAGCTGTACCACATAACACCAAAGTTTTTCCCAAAGTTTCTATGCTGATTTATACCCAATAGGCAATGCTCAGTTGAGAATTGAGAATGCCGGTTTTTCCACATCTTTGCCAACACTGGTATTGTCAGTCCTTTTAATTTTAGCTATTACCATGTGTAGTTTTCCATTGTAGATTTAATTTCTCTTTCTCAGAAGGTGACTGATCTGTACCCACATTTTTATATGCTTGACAGACATTGGATATCATGCCACTCAGAAACAAAGATGTTGCTAACCATCTACTTACAAGCTGGGATAAGAAAGTGATTTCTCTAAGACATGTGCGTGAGATTCTCTCTCAAGCCCTAAATGGCCCTGTGCAAAACCCACTTTGGGATGGCGATCCTTAGGAGCTGGAAATAAGGAAGACTGGGCATGAAGTTACTTCCAGGAATGTGTGTTACACAAATTTTAACTCAGCTGTAGTAATGATTGCCTCTAAGAAACAAAGATGTTTCTTACAAGCCGGGATAAGAAAGTGTGTTCTCTAAGGCATTTGAGAGTGGTCCTGTCTCAAGGCTCCACACAGCCATGATTCCAAACCTGCTTTAGAAAGGCGATCCTGGGCCAAGCCCTGTGGCTTAGCGGTTAAGTGCGTGTGCTCCGCTACTGGCGGCCTGGATTTGGATCCTGGGCATGCACTGACGCACCACTTGTCCAGCCATACTGAAGCGGCATCCCACATACAGCAACTAGAAGGATGTGCAACTATGACATACAACTATCTACTGGGGTTTTGGGGAGAAAAAGGGAAAATAAGGAGGAGTATTGGCAATAGATGTTAGCTCAGGGCTGGTCTTCCTCAGCAAAACAAAAAAAAAGAGGAGGATTGATATGGATGGTAGCTCAGGGTTGATCCTCCTCACAAAAAAAAAAAAAAAAAGAGAGAAAGGTGATCCTTACAAGCTGGAAGGAAGGAGTTGGGCACAAAGTTATTTCCAGGAATTGTTGTTATACTTAGTTTAGCTCAGCTGTAGTAATGCTTGCCGCTCAGATACAAACATGTTCCTAGCCATCAACTTAGAATCTGGTATGACAAAGTGTGTTCTCTGTGGCTTGTGAGTAAGATTCTGTCTCAAGGCACTCACAGTCCTAATTCCAAACCTGCTTTGGGAAGGCGATCCTTAGCAGCTGGAAGGAAGTGAGATTGGGCATGATGTTACTTCCAGGAATGGGTTTTATCCATAGTTTAACTCAGCTGTAGTAATGATTGCCACTCAGAAACAAAGATGTTTCCTACTATCTACTTACACGCCAGGATAAGAAAGTGCCTTCTCTAAGGCATGTGATTGACATGCTCTTTCAAGGCCCTTCAAGGCCCTGTGCAAAAGCTGCTTTAGGAAGACGATCCTTAGGAGCTGAAAGGAATGTGAAACTTCTTCTTAAACTTCAAAGTTTAATATATATATATAAAGAATTTCTATCAAATCAATGAGAAAAGAGAGATAGCTCTCTTTCCCCACTCTAAAAAATCATGGGAAGCACTTGAGTATTGCCCAAAATGGCAATATGTTCCAAACAGGGTTGAGAAGGTGGTCTTTACGAGCTGGAAGGAAGAGAGATTTGGCATGAAGTAATTTCCAGGAATGGGTGTTATTTCTAGAACTGCTCATCTGTGGTAGTGATTGCCACTTATATAGAAACTTGTTCCTGGACATCTACTTAGAAGCAGGTATCAGAAAGTGGCAGGGATCAGAAACTGCCTTCTCAAAGAAATGTGAGATTCCTTCTCAAGGAAGGTGCCCTCTTCCTTCAAAGAGAGACTGGGCACAAAGTCATTTCCAGGAATGGGTAGCTCAGCTGTAGTAATGAATGCCTCTCATATACAAATGTGCTCTTATACATCTAATTAGAAACAGGGATCAGATAGTTATTCTCAAATAAATGTTCCAAACCATGTTCCAAACCTGGTTGAGGAAGCTGGTCCTTATGAGCTGGAAGGAAGAGAGGTTAGGCACGAAGTTATTTCCAGGAATGGGTGGTATCCATAGTCTAACTCAGCTGTAGTAGTGATTGCCACTCAGATACAAAGATGTATCTTACCATCTACTTACAAACTAGGATAAGAAAGTGCCTTCTCTAACACATGTGAGTGAGATTCTCTCTCAAGGCACTACATGGCCCTGTGCAAAACCTGCTTTGGGAAGGTGACACTTAGGAGCTGGAAGGAAGGGAGATTGGGCATGATGCTATTTCAAGAATGGGACTTAGACAAAGTTTAATATATATATAAAGAATTTCTATCAAATCAATGAGAAAAGAGAGATAGCTCTCTTTCCCCACTCTAAAAAATCATGGCAAGCACTTGAGTATACATGATATCCATAGAACCAAGGATCCTCCTCCCCACAGAACCAAAGGACTGACAATACCAGTCAATACCAATACAAAACTTGCAATTTGGACTCGTCAAAAGTGAGGGGTCCCTTACTCAAGACGATCTGGTGTTAAACTTCCTTCCCCAATCATTATAAATGTTTAGAACACTGTCATAAATGTTTAAAACCATAAATACTTGAAGCCCACCAATCAAAACCTGCCCAGCCAGCATTTCTGTGTGCCAGCCTTTTCTCTCTAACCTCAATGATTTTTGCTGCAACATGTTGCCATCGATCAGAACATGTTTTCTGTTCATGTCTTCCATCCACAAATGTAAGGCTTTTTCTACCTTAACTAAGCAATTATAATTCACAGGGGCCACGGCTTTTGCAATTTGAGGTGCAACAGCAAAACTAGCACATATTTCTTTTTTCTTCTTCACAATTTCATGAATAGATTTGTTCTTATCATAGATCTTAGCAAACTCAGCATATGATTTTTTTCTTTCCTTATTCAGTTAAACATTTTCAACTTTTCACTTAAAGAAAGCACTGTATGGCCTCCCTTTGGCATATCTGAATTGCCAGCGCCACTGCTCCTGTGCTTTGGGGCCATTACGAACTAAAATAAGAGTTACTTGAACACAAGCACTGTGATATCGTGACAGTCGATCTGATAACTGAGATGGCTACTGAGTGACTAATGGCTAGGTAGCATATACAGTGCGGATATGCTGGGCAAAGAGATGACTCGCATCCCAGCCAGGATGGAATGGGATGGTGGGAGATTTCATCATGCTACTCAGAATGCTGTGTAATTTAAAACTTGTGAAATGTTTATTTCTGGAATTTTCCATTTAATATTTTCAGACTATGGTTAACTGTGGGTAACTGAAATCACAGAAAGCAAAACCACAGATGAGGGGAGACTACTGTATTTACTTTTAAAACTGTTATTATAGAGGCCAGCCTGGTGGAGTAGTGGTTAAGCTTGAATGCTCTGCTTTGGCAGCCCAGGGATCGCAGGTTCAGATCCTGGGTATAGACCTACACACCGCTCATCAAACCATGCTGTGGCAGGCATCCCACATATAAAGTAGAGGAAGATAGGCACAGATGTTAGCCCAGGGCCAATCTTTCTCAGCAAAAAGAAGATTGGCAACAGAGGTTGGCTCAGGGCTAATGTTCCTCACCGAAAAAAAAAGAAAAAAAATTTGTTATTATAGTCATTTAAGTGGGTGTGAAGTCCTGTCTCATTGTGGTTTCATTTGCATTTCTCTAATGACCAAAGATGTTGAGTGTTTTTTTATGTCCTTTTTGGCTATTTGCATATCTTCTGTGGAGAAATATCTATTCAAGTCATGTCCATTTTCACTTTGTTTTACATTTTGTTGTTGAGTTGTAAGAGTTCTATATATATTATGGATACTAGAATATTATCAGATATAGCATTTGAAAGTATTTTCTCCCATTCTGTAGGTTGTTTTGAACTTTCAGATGTCTTTGGTCACAAAGGTTTTAATTTTGATACAGTCCAATTTACATTTTTTTCTTTTTTTCTATTGTACTTTTTTATGTTTCCAAGAAATCATGCAAATCCAAGGTCATAAAATTTATCTCTACGGTCTTTAAGAATGAATTATTTTTAGCTTTCAAATTTGAGTTTTGATCCATTTTGATCTAATTATTGTACATGATGTGATGTAAAGATTCAACTTCATTCTTTTGCATGAGGCTATCAATTAGTCCCAGTACAATTTGTTGAAAAGACTATTCTTTCTCTGTTGAGTGATCTTGGCTTCCTTAAGAAAAACCTATTGCTCATATATGCATGGGTTTATTTCTGGATTTTTATTTCTATTTCATTGATCTATATGTCTATCCTTATGCTGTTATAACACTTTTACAATTTAAAGTGGGAAGTGTGAATTCTCCAACAATATTCTTACTGTTTAAGACTGTTTTATCTTTTTAGGGCCTCTTGCAGTTTCACATAAATATTAAGTTCAGCTCTTTCATTTCTAGCAAAGGCAAAAGTTAAAGCCTTTCTATTTTGGTAGTGATGGCATTGAATTTGTAGGTTTTGGATAGTATTGTCATATTGACTATGTAAAGTTTTCCAATTAATCATTTGATATTTTAATTTTTTTCAGTCTTTAATTTCTTTAAACCTTTTGAAGTTTTCAGTGTACAAGTGAGTCTTTTGTAGACAGCATATAGTTGGATAATTTATGTTGTTCGTTCAGACAATCTCTAAATTTTTTATTGGACAGCTTAATCTATTTACATTTACTACAATTACTAATAAGTTAGGGCTAATTTTACTATTTGTGTTTTTCTATGCCTTATACCTTTTTTGTTCATTCCTACACTATAGCCACTTTTTGTTATTCATTGATTTTTTTCACAAGGTACTGTTCTTATTCCTTTATTTCTATTAGTTTATAAATTTCCTCCCAGCTTTATTGATATATTGTTGACATATATGTAAGTTTAAAATGTACAATGTGATGACTAGATACATGCATATATTACAAAATGATTGCCGCAATAAGATTAGTTAACATCTCCATCCCTTCACATAGTTATTATTTGTGTGTGTGTGGTGGTAACATATAAGATTTACTCTCTTACAATCTTTTAATATATAACAGAGTATTATTAATTATAGTCACTATGCTATGCATTAGAATCCCAGAACTTATTTATCTTATAGTCCAAAAGTACTCTTTGACCAATATCTCCCCATTTACTCCCCCCAAGTCCCTGGAAACCACCATTCTAATCTTTATTTTTATGAGTATGTCTTTTCTAGTTTGCATGTAGAAGAAGTACTGCACAGTATTTGTCTTTTATGTCTGCTTATTACACTTAATGTAATACTCTTAGGGTCCATCCAAGTTTTTGCAACCAGCAGAATTTCCTTCTGTCTCATGATGAATAATATTCAGTTATATAACTTCCTTATCCATTCATCTGTTGACGAACACATAGGACTTTTTCATGTTTGGCTATTTTGAATAATGCTGCAATGACAATGGTGGTGTAGATATTTCTTTGAGATATTGTTTTCACTTATTTTGGATATACCCAGGAGTGAGATTGCAGGACTATATGGTAGTTCTCTTTTTAATTCGTTGAGGAACCTCCACACACACAGTCAACACAGTCCTGCCCCATGTGCGCACCCCAACCTCCTGAAGTGGACCCACTCTCTCCACGGCGGGAGCCCCACACACTCCACCACTGCCCCACACTCTCCACCCACTCCTTGTGCACACCCTGCCCCACTGATGTCGGCTCAGTTGCCAGGCTGCAGAGAATCCAGTCACCAATCTTGCAGGCCCACAAGTTACCTGAGGCTTTGTTGTTGGGTCGGGCCAGTCTCTAGGGTGGGCTGCCTGCCCTGGCTGAGCTGGATTAAATTGGTGCTCTAGTGGGTGGGGCAGACCTGGGTTAGCATGCCCCTGGGAGAACTCCAATGGCGTCTGTGTCAGCACGCCCACACCAGGCCACAACAATGGCTGCCTCCAATGTCCTAGTCCCTGGAGAGGTCTCACCTCTCACTGCAATGCACTCAGAGCCTATCAGGTGAGTCTCTTTTCACGAAAGCACTGTGCACCTTTCTTTCTGGTGATTTTAGGTTGCTTTCTGAACCAGGTGAGTTTGTGTGTGGGCCCTTTAAGAGCTGGTTTTAATTTCTTTGTGGACCAGCTTTTCTGGGGGATACTCCTCAATGTTTTAGTAGCAGGCAAAGTCAGATATTATGCCACTCATCTCGATTGTGTTGGGTCCACAAAATGCCCACAGCGGGAGCCCTCCCCAGCTCAGGGCCCCACTCCTCCAGGGAGGGCTGCATACTTTTGGGCTGTTCCCGGTGGGCCGTGAAGCTGGCGGCTTGTGAGGGTGGCATTTTTCCTCTCCAGAAGGGAGTTTCTGCCTCTTCCACCTCGATTAGGATTGTGCTTTGTTGCAGGAGTTCCTCTTATCCAGTTTTCAGTTCTGTCTCAGGGGTAATTTTTCCACGAGCAGTTGTAAATTGGCTGTGTCCATGGGAGGAGGTGAGTTCAGAGTCTGCCTACACCGCCATCTTCTATCCGCACATTTTTAATCTAGGTACACATTCTAGAGTGTCAAGTGCTATCTCATTTTTGTTTTGATTTGTATTTCCCTGGTGAATAATTTGTTGAGCATCTTTTCATGTGCTTATCAATCATTTATATAAGTTCCTTGGATTAATGTCTATTTCATTTTTTCCCATTATAGAATCAGCTCTTTTTTTTAATTTATTATTGAGTTGTAAGACTTTTTATACATTCTGGATAGAAGATAATTATCAAATATATGCTTTACACGTATCTTCTACCATTCTGTGTGTTGTCTTTTCAGTTTCTTAATTGTGTCATTTGAAATAATAGTTTTTAATTTTGATAAAGTCCAATTTATACAGTTTTTCTCTTGTTCAGGCTTTTGGTATTACATTTAAGAATCCCTCAAAATCCAAGGTCATCTAGTTGCTATACTAAGAGTTCTGTAATTTAGTATTACATTTAGGTCTTTGATTCATTTTTAGTTAAAATTTTTTTATATAGAGTGAGCTAAGGGTCCAACATCATTTCTTGGCATACAGTTACCCAGTTGTCCCACCTCAGCTTTTTCAAATGGCTATTCTTTCCCCATTGAAAGTATTTGGCACTCTTGTTCAATATTAACTAGTCATACATATATGACTTTATTTTGCCATTCTTTATTTTATTCCTTTGACCTATGTGTCTATCCTTCTCCAGTATCACATTGGTTTTATTTCTGTTGATCTGTAGGAGAATTTTAAAATTGGGAAGTACAAGTCCTTCTATTTAATTTTTTTCATGATCCCTTGGCTATTCTGTGTCCCATGACATTACATACGCATTTTAGAATTAGTTTGTCACTTTCTACAAAGAAGTCATCTGGGATTATGATGGAGTTTGTGTTGAATCTGTAGACTGATTTGTGGAGTATTGTCATCTCAACAATATTAAGTGTTCAGATTCTTGAATATGGAACTTCATATTCCATATGAATATGGAGTTTCTGAATTTGGGTCAGCAATGTTTTTAGTTTTCATGTATAAATTTTGAATTAGTTGTGATAATTTTTCCCCGTTATTTTATGTTTTGATGTTGTTGCAAAGGAATTGTTTTTAAATTTCTTATTTGGTTAGTTAATGCACGTCTATAGAAGTACAATTTATCTTTTGATATTGATCATATATCTTACAATTTGCTGAGAGTATTTATTAATTCTAATAATCAGTAAATGGATCCTTTATGATTTTCTTTACACAAGATCATGTTATTTGTGGATAAAAATAATTTTATATTTTTGTTTCAATGTGGATAGCCTTCATTTTATTTTCAGGCCAAATTGTTCTGGTTAGATCATTCAATAAAGTGTTGAAAGTAAGTGGTAAGAATAGAACCCTTGTTTTTTTCCTGATCATAGGAAGAAAGCATCCTGTTTTTTACCACTAAGTAAGATGTTACCTGTGTGATTTTCATAGATGGCTTTTATCATGTTAAGGATGTTCCCTTTTTTCCCTAATTTGTTGACTTTTTAAAAATTATAATAAGGTGTGGAGTTTTGTCAAGTGTTTTTTCTGCAAATTTGGAGATGATTTTGTGTTTTTTTGTTTTTAGTCTATATTTAAGGTATATTATATTACTTGATTTTTGCATCTTAGACTACTCTAAACTTCCTGGGATGAATCCATGTGGTTATAGTGTATAATCGTATTTGTGTGTTGCCAAGATGGATTAGTCAGTATTTTGTTCTGATTTCTTAACTTACATTTTTAAGAGATACTTGTCTGTCGTTTTGCTTTTTTGTGTTGTCTTTGTTTGGTTTTACGATCAGGGTAATAATGTCCTCATGTATTTTGAAAGAATTTTTGAAGACTCGGCACTACTTTTTTTTATTATTTGATAAATTCATTATTGAAGTCATGTGAAATGCGCCTTTCTTTGGGAGTATTAGAATTTCCTCTATTCTAAATTTCCATAATTTCCTTTATAATATGTTTTATTTATTCTCTCTTACTTGATTTGAGTGTAATTTTCTCTTCTTTTTTCCTTTTGACTTGTTATATTTTTATTTGAAAATAAATGGTGTTTCCAGCTATAAATTTTCCTCTAATTAGTTCTTTAATTGCATTACATGTGTTTTGATTTGTTTTATCTTCATTTTTATATTTGTCAAAGTACCTTATATTGCCGATTGGGTTTTTTGTGATTTATTGATTATTTAGGATTACTTGTTTTATTTTCATTCTTTTTTCAGCTTCCCAAAACTTTTTCTTTTTTTTTTTTAATTAGTTTTTTGTTTATTTTTATTGATGTTTTAATGGTTTCTAACATCGTGAAATTTTGGCTTGTACACTTTTGTTTGTCCATCACCATATATATGACTCCCTTCACACCTTGTGCCCACCCCCACCCCCACTGCCCCTGGTAACCGCAGTCCAGTTTTCCCTGTCCATGTGTTGGTTTCTATTCCACATATGAGTGAGATCATACAGTGTTTGTCTTTCTCTTTCTGGCTTATTTCACTTAACATAATACACTCCAGGCCCATCCATGTTGTTGCAAATGGGACGATTTTGTCTTTTTTTATGGCTGAGTAGTATTCCATTGTATATATATACCACATTTTCTTAATCCAATCGTCAGTCGAGGGACACTTAGGTTGCTTCCACTTCTTGGCTATGGTAAATAATGCTGCAATGAACATAGGGGTGCATAAGCCTCTTTGGATTGTTGATTTCAGGTGTGTTGGATAGATTCCCAGTAGTGGGATGGCTGGATCATAGGGCATCTCTATTTTTAATTCTTTGAGGAATCTCCATACCGTTTTCCATAGAGGCTGCACCAATTTGTATTCCCACCAGCTGTGTATGAGGGTTCCTGTTTCTCCACATCCTCTCCAACATTTGTTGTTTTTTGTCTTGGTGATTATAGCCATTCTAACGGGCGTGAGGTGGTATCTTAGTGTTGTTTTGATTTGCATTTCCCTGATGATTAGTGATGTTGAGCATCTTTTCATGTGCCTATTGGCCATCTGTATATCTTCCTTGGAGAAGTGTCTGTTCATTTCCTCTGCCCATTTTTTGATCGGGTTGTTTGTTTTTTTGTTGTTCAGTTGTGTGAGTTCTTTATATATTATGGAGATCAACCCCTTGTCAGATGTATGTTTTGCAAATATTCTCTCCAAGCTAGTAGGTTGTCTGTTCATCTTGATTCTGGTTTCATTTGTCTTATAAAAGCTCTTTAATCTGATAAAGTCCCACTTGTTTATTTTTTCTTTAGTTTCCCTAGTCTGGGTAGGCATGTCATCTGAAAAGATTCCTTTAAAACCAATGTCAAATAGTGTGTTGCCTATATTTTCTTCTATGAGTTTTATAGTTTCAGGTCTCACCTTCAGGTCTTTGATCCATTTTGAGTTAATTTTTGTGAATGGCGATAGCACATGGTCCACTTTCATTCTTTTGCATGTGGCTGTCCAGTTTTCCCAACACAATTTACTGAAGAGACTTTCCTTTCTCCATTGCATGTTCTTAGCACCTTTGTCGAAAATTAGCTGTCCGTATATGTGTGGTTTTATTTCTGGGCTTTCAATTCTGTTCCATTGATCTGTGTGTCTGTTTTTGTACCAGTACCATGCTGTTTTGATTACTATTGCTTCGTAGTATGTTTTGAAGTCAGGGATTGTGATGCCTCCTGCTTTGTTCTTTTTCTTTAGGATTTCCTTAGCTATTCGGGGTCTTTTGTTGCCCCATATAAATTTTAGTATTCTTTTTTCTATTTCTGTGAAGAATGTCATTGGGATTCTGATTGGGATTGCATTGAATCTGTAGATTGCTTTAGGTAATATAGACATTTTAACTATGTTTATTCTTCCAATCCACGTGCATGGGATATCTTTCCATTTCTTTATGTCATCATGGATTTCTTTCAATAATGTCTTGTAGTTCTCATTGTATAGGTCATTCACCTCCTTGGTAAGATTTATTCCTAGGTATTTTATTCTTTTTGATGCAATTGTAAATGGTATTATCTTTTTGAGCTCTCTTTCTGTTAGTTCATTATTAGCATATAGAAATGCAACTGATTTTTGTAGATTGATTTTGTACCCTGCAACTTTGCTGCAGTTCTTGATTGTTTCTAATAGTTTTCCAACAGATTCTTTAGGGTTTTCTATATATACAATCATGTCATCTGCAAATAGTGAGAGTTTCACTTCTTCGTTACCTATTTGGATTCCTTTTATTCCTTTTTCTTGCCTAATTGCTCTGGCCAAAACCTCCAGTACTATGTTGAACAGGAGTCGTGAGAGTGGGCAGCCCTGCCTCATTCCTGTTCTCAGAGGAATGGCTTTCAGTCTTTCCCCGCTGAGTATGATGTTGGCTGTGGGTTTGTCATATATGGCCTTTATTATGTTGAGGTACTTTCCTTCTATTCCCATTTTGTTGAGAGTTTTTATCATAAATGGATGTTGTATCTTGTCAAATGCCTTCTCTGCGTCTATTGAGATGATCATGTGGTTTTTCTTCTTTGTTTTGTTGATGTGATGTATCACGTTGATTGATTTGCGGATGTTGAACCATCCCTGCGTCCCTGGTATAAATCCCACTTGATCATGGTGTATGATCTTTTTAATGTATTGCTGTATTCGGTTTGCCAATATTTTGTTGAGGATTTTTGCATCAATGTTCATCAGCGATATTGGCCTGTAATTTTCTTTCTTTGTATTGTCTTTGTCTGGTTTTGGTATCAGGGTGATGTTGGCCTCGTAGAATGATTTAGGAAGTGTTTCATCTTCCTCTATTTTTTGGAATAGTTTGAGAAGGATGGGTATTAAATCTTCTTTGAATGTTTGGTAAAATTCACTGGAGAAACCATCTGGTCCTGGACTTTTATTTTTTGGGAGGTTTTTGATTACTATTTCAATCTCTTTACCTGTTATTGGTCTATTCAGATTCTCCATTTCTTCTTGGTTCAATTTTGGGAGGTTGTATAAGTCTAAGAATTTATCCATTTCTTCTAGATTGTCCAATTTGTTGGCATATAATTTCTCATAGTATTCTCTTATAATCCTCTGTCTTTCCATGGTATCCGTTGTAATTTCTCCTCTTTCATTTCTAATTTTATTTACTTGAGCCTTTTCTCTTTTTTTCTTAGTAAGCCTAGCTAAGGGTTTGTCGATTTTGTTTATCTTCTTGAAGAACAAACTCTTTGTTTCATTAATCCTTTCTACTGATTTTTGGTCTCAATTTCATTTATTTCTGCTCTGATTTTTATTATTTCTCTCCTTCTGCTGGCTTTGGGCTTTGTTTGTTCTTCTTTTTCTAGTTCTGTTAGGTGTAATTTAAGGTTGCCTATTAGGGCTTTTTCTTGTTTGTTAAGGTGGGCTTGTATCGCTATGAGTTTCCCTCTCAGGACTGCTTTTGCTGCATCCCATATGGTTTGATATGGCATATTATCATTTTCGTTTGTTTCCAGATAGTTTTTGATTTCTCCTTTAATTTCATCAATGATCCATTGGTTGTTCAGTAGCATGTTGTTTAATCTCTACATTTTTGTCACTTTCCCAGTTTTTTTTTCATGGTTCATTTCCAGTTTCATAGCCTTATGGTCTGAAAAGATGCTTGTTATGATTTCAATCTTCTTAAATTTATTGAGGCTTGCTTTGTTTCCCAACATATGGTCTATCCTAGAGAATGTTCCATGCGTGCTTGAGAAGAATGTGTAGTCAGCTGTTTTTGGATGGAGTGCTCTGTATATGTCTACTAGGTCCATCTCGTCCAGTTTTTCATTTAAGTCTACTATTTCTTTATTAACTTTTTGTCTGGATGATCTATCCATTGCTGTAAGTGGGGTGTTAAGATCCCCTACTATTATTGTGTTGTTGTTGATTTCTCCTTTTAGGTTTGTTAATAGTTGCTTTATGTACATTGGTGCTCCTATGTTGGGTGCATATATATTTATAAGTGATATGTCTTCTTGATGGAGTGTCCCTTTTATCATTATATATTTCCCTTCTTTGTCTTTCTTAACCTGTTTTATCTTGAAGTCTACTTTGTCTGATATGAGTATGGCAACACCTGCTTTCTTTTGTTTGTCATTAGCTTGGAGTATTGTCTTCCATCCTTTCACTCTGAGCCTGTGCTTGTCCTTAGTGCTAAGATGTGTTTCCTAAAGGCAGCATATTGTTGGGTCTTGCTTTTTAATCCATCCTGCAACTCTGTATCTTTTGATTGGAGAGTTCAATCCATTTACATTTAGGGTAATTATTGATATATGAGGGCTTAATGTTGCTGTTTTGTCACTTATTTTCTGGTTCTTTTGCATTTCCTTTGTTTCTTGTCCCATTTGTTTTGGACTGCCAATTCAGTTTGGTTGTTCTGTCTTATGATTCTTCTAGTTTTCTCTTTGTTTATCATATGTGGTTTTGCTTTGATTATTTGTTTAGTGGTTACCTTGAGGTTTGGGCAAAAAATCTTGTGTATGAGATAGTCCATTATCTGATAGCCTCCTATTTCCTTATACTAAGTCAATTCAGTCACTTTCCTTTTCCCCTTCTAAGTTGTTCTTGTTATACCTTATTCTATCTTGTGTTGTGGCTGTGTGTTTACAGTGATGAGGTTAAATTTATTTTTGGTGAATTTCTTCCTTTGATCTTTGAATTTAGTATTTAAGTGGTTGCTAACCTATTCCGGTAAAGATCTACTATTTTTCTGAGTTTGTCTACCTACTTTTCTCCTTGCTCCAAGCTTTGTGTTCCCTTTCTCTTCTTTTTTTCAGGCCTGAGGGCCTTCTTGAGTATTTCTTGGTGGGGGGGTGTCATGGCCATGAACTCCCTTAGCTTTTGTTTATCTGGGAGAGTTACTAATTCTCCATCATATTTGAAGGATATTTTTGCTGGATAGAGTATTCTTGGCTGAAAGTTTTTGTCTTTCAGTATTTTGAATATATCATTCCAGTCTCTTCTAGCCTGTAAAGTTTCTGTTGAGAAATCCGCTGAGAGCCTGATGGGAGTTCCTTTGTACGTTATTTTTTGTTTTTGTCTAGCTGCCCTTAATATTGTTTCTTTGTCGTTGACCCTGGCTAGCCTTACCACTAGGTGTTGTGGTGAAGGCCTTTGTCTGTTAATATATATAGGTGTCCTGTTGGCTTCGCTTACTGGTATTTCCTGCTCCTTCCCCAGATTTGGGAAATTCTCAGCTATTATTTCCTTGAATAGGCTCTCTGTTCCTCTTTCCCTCTCCTCTCCCTCAGGAATACCTATAATTCTTATGTTACATTTTCTAATAGAGTCAGATATTTCTTGGAGTCTTTCTTCATTTCTTTTTAGTCTTAGTTCTCTCTCCTCTTCCATCTGGAGTATATCTGTATTTCTATCCTCTAAAGTACTAATTCTTTCCTCCATATTGTCAGCTCTGTTCTTTAAAGATTCCAGATTCTCCTTTATCTCCTCCATTGTGTTTTTCCTCTCCATCAGCACTGATTGGTTTTTCTTTATGATTTCAATCTCTTTTGTGAAGAAACTCCTAATCTCATTGAATTGTTTGTCTGTGTTGTCTCGTATTTCATTGAGTGTTTTTACGATAGCTATTTTGAAATCTCTGTCATTTAGTTTATGGATTTCTGTGTCTTCGGGGTTGATTTCTGGGTGCTTGTCATTTTGTTTCTGGTCTGGTGATTTCATATGTTTTTGCATTGTGGTTCCTGTGTTGGTTTTGTTTTTCCTCATCTTGGAAATCTCTGGTTGCAATTTCCACCTGCCGCCACTGTCTGGTGGTAAAGGGCTGTGTAGTCTAAGCCCCCTGCGCTCTGCCCCAGTTTTTTTGCTGCGATCCTCAGTTTTGTTTTTTTTGTTTTTTTATTTTTTCCTGCTGCGATCCATGGGTCCAGTCCTTTGATCAGGTCTGCCGCGGATCGCTTGGTCTGGTCTGTCGCGGATCACTTGGTCTGGTCTGCCGCGGATCCCTAGGTCTGGTCTGGTCGGTTGAGCTGCAGAGTCCAGTTTGCGGGGAGGGGGGAGCTCTCTCTTTTGCCCTCTGGGTCCCTGACGTGGGAGGCTTCTCGTTTGCGCCTCTTTATCCGCTCTCTGGGGTGCTCAGATGTTGATGGTAGCCCTGTGGCTCCTCTGAGTCCTCTGTGCAGGAGTTTCCCACTGGCTGAGAGAGTCTGAAGAGCCACGGTTTCCCCGCCGAGGGCCGCCCCTCCCCCCTCTCTGGGAGCTGCGTGGACCGGGATCGCTGATCTGATGGGGAGGGAGAGGAGTTCTCCTTACCTCTCCCCACTTCCTCTGGGGGCCCAGCACGTTCAGCTCTCAGATGTGCGGCAGTGTGGATCCCTCCGCTCTAGCTTTTCACTGTCTGGGATTCCGTTGTTGGTCTGTGACTGTTGCTTTTGTTGTATCTTGTTGGGGGAAGAGTTCACGGGAAAGCTCACTCCGCCATGATGCTGACGTCACTCCTCAACTTTTTCTTTTTTTGATTTTTATGTTATTATATTGTGTTCATAAGACTTACATTGCATTATTTATATTCTTTTAAATTTATTGAAATTTTTTAGAAACCTAGTATATGGTCTATCCTGAAGAATGTTTCATGTGTACTTGAGCAGAATGTATATTTTGATGTTATTTGATGGGCCATTCTTCAGATGTCTGAGGTCTATTTAGTTTGTCATGTCGAGTCTTATGTTTCCTGTTGATCTTCTCTTAGTTGTTTTATCCCATTTAGAATGTGGGTTTATTGACATCTACTACTATTGTTGAATTTTCTATTTTTGTCTTCCTTTTGATCAGTTTTTGCTTTATTATATAGGTTCTGTGATTAGGTGCATACATGTATATAATTGTTATGTTTTTCTTGTGGATTAACTTTTTTATCATAATAAAATGTCTCCCTTATCTCTGGGAACATTTTGTTTTATAATCTATTTTCTATAATATGAGTATTTACTCCAGCTTTCTTGGGGTTGCTGTTTGCATGGTATATCTTTTTCTATTCTTTTACTTTTAATATATCTGTATTTGTGTCTAAATTGAAACTTGCAGACAGCATATAGTTGAATCTTATTTTCTACTCACTGAATAGACTAACACACTGTCATGTGATTGAATTTTTTGTCTCTATATGAAAGAAATTAAAGACAGAAGCAGAAATTTTTCTCTATGTTTTGCATTCTAAATATTAGATGCCATATATACATAGACACAATTTTTTCCAAGCTGCACATTTTTTTCCAATTCTTATTAGTAGAGGCAGTGTAAAATTGTATTTTCAACACATCATCTAAAACAGTAATTATTGTTCCAAAATAAAACTTTTGGTTTTTAAATAAAAATTTTTGGTTGGATAAAGTATTTAAAAAGTTACCTTTAGAGGAATATGGTCCCACATCAAATTATATTTTGTTTTGTTCTATTTGGTTCCCTCTTCCTTTTTTTTTCTTTGTTTTGGTGAGGAAGATCAGCCCTGAGCTAACATTCATGCCAATTCTCCTGTTTTTGCTGAGGAAGACTGGCCCTGGGCTAATATTTGTGCCCATCTTCCTCTACTTTATATGGGACACTGCCACAGCATGGCCTGATAAGTGGTGCATTGGTGCGCACCCGGGATCCGAACCCGTGCCACCAGCAGCGGAGTGAGTGCACTTAACTGCTATGCCACAGGGCCGGCCCGAGGGTCCCTCTTTCTATGGTGTTATAAATGGAAACAAAAATGTGTTTATCATACAGTTCAGCAAGTTAATGTGTAATAGATATCATTTCTAAAATTTTTTAAAGTTAGAGAATGTGCATATTTATTAATTCAGTTTTACTGCTACAAAAATATTGGAAATTGACTTTCCAACATCTTTTTTAAACACTAAAAGATCCTTATTTTACAGACATGATATAATTGCATGCATCATCAGAAAAATGGAATCTTTGCTTTTGAAACCACCTGATTCTTCACAAGTGGAACATGGACAATTAGACAATGGTAGATATGCACTCATATCTGTGGGTTTATAAAACAGGTTCAACAAGTCCCCGTTTACACACAAATATCCGCTCCCTAGTCCCTTCTGGTGTTAAAATGAGGTCCATTTCCTTAGATCAACACATTTTTGTTCACCATCCTTACTTTTCTGGTTACCCTGACTCCAAGATTGCACTTTTCCAATTGATTACCACTTAAGTAATATTTCTAATGTGAAAGGCTGAACACTTCACTCCTATTTGTAAAGTTCTGGGTCACAGATGGGCGTAGAATCTGTCTGTAAAGTAAAGCAGGTAAAGAGGTGCAACTGGACGGTTTACCTCTCCTGCTGGGTCAAGAATCTGGCCCTGGTTCATGTCGTGCAATTTCTGTGGCCTCTTGTCCCTGAGAAAGTCCCCTGTGCCCTGCCTCCTGTACTTATCTGGGACTAATATCTAGACATCATTCAACACTGAGCTCCATGTCATCTTTCAGTCTCTTTGGCTTGACTAAACTCACATATCACAGTTAGAATTAACGTGTCCTTATGTGCTGTACCCTTTCCACACGAACATCAAAGCATATCATATACTTTGTAACACCTATTTGCATATACAACTACAGATACTAGTTCAAATTCCTTGGGGACAGCAGCCATGTAGGATTCATATTTTAATCTCATTTAGCTATTATTTTGGATTATAATATAGTATAAGGAATTATTACTAAGTGCATAAAGGAAAGATTGATTATTTGGTATCCTGTCTCTCTCTTTGTCTAGTAACTTACATACTTCAAAACCCAGGTCATAAGTTACCTTGTGCAGAGATCCTTCCTTAAATTTTCCATTCCTGATTAATATTTTTCCCACCATCCCTTATGCAACTCTGGTTTCTAACCCACTACGTGGTGGCATTATTAACCATCACTAGATGCCTGCAGGATTGGACAACGTGGAACAAGATAGCCTCCAATAAATGTGGCCAAGTGACTGGATCCTCTCAGCAACGAAAAGTCACATTGAAATGAGCATGTTTTATAGGATATTATGTTAGATGTATTGCAAACACACCTGAAATCAAAACTCAAAAAAACTGTTGGGGGGATCTGATATTTTAACTCCTTATTTGGAGTAAATTTCAAACTTGTAGAGAAGTAACGTGAATAAAAATGATACGAAGAATATCCGTACACCCTTTACCCAGAGTTACCTATGGCTAACATTGTACCTATTTTGGTTCATGACCTCTCTATCAATCTCTCTGACTCTCTCAATCTCTGTCTCTCTCTCTCACTCTGTTTCTGTCTCTCTCTCTCTCATTGGAGACAATTTTAAACCTCCTCATGACATTTATCTTCTAATTATTTTTATTATGTGTTTTGTAAGAATATAGATATTCTTTTATAGAATAAGAGTGCAGGTATCAACTTCAATAAGTGTAACTTCAATACAATATGACAGTATAATATATTTTGAATGGAGGAGTATAGAATCGAAGAGTTTTGTAGTATACTGAAGAATCCCTAAAAGAGGTGTGAAAACAGACATCATAGTTTGAGAGTCTTGGAAATAACAGAGACATAAGATTATAAACTTCTGATGTATTGATAGGAGAAAAAACACATTAATATCAAAATTCATTATTTTATAGTTTCTTGAAAGAAATGTTAAACATTTTCTTTATAGCCCTTGTGACATCTTTATTCCTGAGACTATAGATTAAAGGGTTTAGCACAGGAGTGAGTATGGTGTAAAGGACAGATACCACCATGTCCTTCTCAGGGGTGTGGTAGGAGCTGGGGAGCATGCAGGTGTAGACAGCAGCCCCATAGTAGAGGATGACCACCATCATGTGGGAAGAACAGGTGGTGAAGGCCTTCTTCCAGCCCTCTGCAGAGTTCATTCTGTGGATAGTGAGGAGGATGAAATAATAGGAGCTTGAAATGACTGCCACAGGGATGAGGAGCATGAGGACACAACAAAAGTACATAAGTCTCTCATAGAGGGAAGTATCTGAGCAGGAGAGCTTCATTATTGCAGGGACTTCACAAAAGAAATGATGGACCTTTTGGGATCTGCAGAAGGGGAAGGTCATGGTGATTGGCGTGAGTGTGAAGCCATCCACCAAACCCAGAAACCAGCAGCCAGATGCCAGGAGGTGACACACCATGTGGTTCAAAAGGACAGGGTAATGGAGAGGATGACAGATGGCTACATAGCGATCATAGGCCATGGTGGCTAGAAGGAAACATTCTGAACCTCCTAGTGTCAAATAGAGGAACATCTGCATCGCACATTCAGGAGCTGAGATCTTATTCACACCCATGACCTGGTCCACGAGCATTTTGGGCACAGCGACGAAAATGTACATCATGTCCATGAGAGACAAATGGCTGATAAAAAAGTACATGGGGGTGTGGAGGTGGACATCATAGTGTATCAGAAGGATCAGGATGGTGTTTCCACACAAGGCCATCAGGAAAACCACAAAAATGATCACACAAAGTAGAGTTGGCTGTTTGGATTGACTGAAGATTCCCACCAGGATAAAATCTGAGTGATCAGTGTGGTTGGTCAACCAGGTTATTTTGTCCATAAGGCTTTATCTAAACCAAAAAGGAGAGCTTTGGGGTTAGTGGATCACTCGTGGGATATAACCACCTGAAATAATTGAATGAATGTTTACTGAGAGAGTGTGTGTGAGTGTTTGTGTACACCACCTTGATTTTGCTAACCAGAGAAAGTCCCATGGGCCTGTATATTTGTGGAATATAAATTATACATGATTTAACACATTTACCAAAACATTGATAATTCACAACTGTGGGTCAAAAGAGTTGGTAACATGCTGAAATTGAGACAATTCAGGTCATGAGGTTTATAACGATAGATAGTGTTATCCATCAACATATATTGGGAATTTTCAGAGACAGTGCCTTAAGCAAACCCAAAAAGTAAATCCACAAAAAGGAGAAATCAGAATTTATTTCTAGATTTTTTTATATGTGTAAATTTAATTAATTTTTCTGCTCTGAGAATCTGACTGGAATCTTAAAGAAATTTTGGAGGTGTATTAAATATAAGAGAGTTTTAAGAAATAACTGAAACTTTATTTGGGGAAAATTCATACCAAATGTTTGAATCCCTGTGCCCATAGGATCAGGCTGCCCTGTGAAGTTTTGTGGTTGTGTAGAGTGAACACAGCACCCCTACAAGCAGATCAGAGACCTCACCCATGACTGATTCCTTTGAAACCTTCAGGGCATCAGTGAGAAACCCTAAATCTCAGCCTCACTGTGGCCATTAACCCAGCTTCAGCTCTACCTGCCATCCTTGTGTCCACTCTACATAAAAAATGGATAAAAATAATTTTTGGCCTCAGGCCTTGTGAGTATTAAGTGGGTAAAATTGCTTAGAACTTTATTAGTTGGAGATGAACAAGCACATATACATATGATTTCAAGAGTTAATTTCTAGTTAATTATTGTACAAGACCTATGTAAATGATGGCTGTTATTGTTGTCTTAAAGTATGAAATACATTACTTGAGCATTCTAGTTTCAGTATTAGTCATATATTTAAGAATTTGGACTTGGTAAGTTCTGTAGTCTCTAAGAACTGCTATATGTGTGTACATGTGTGTATTTATATACACATTTATTTTATGTAAGTATACATAAAATTTAAATAAAAATATAAAATAAACATATTTTATTTAACCCTGGTTCAGATCTTTATGGACAACCTTAATTTCATCTGTTTTCCATTTAGGACACAATTCTCCAGGTGGAAATTCATCTCCTAAAGCTCTAAATACCAGGGGGAAGAACTTGGATTTATAGGATCAATGTCATTTATCAGACCGGGATTTCATTTTTTTGTTGTTTGCCCAAACATCACCTGCTTTAATGATAGCAATTTTTGTAATGGAAACAGAGATACATGGAGGGAAATTAAACAACATTGAAATGTCTCTACTCCAATTCCCTGTTTCCTCCACTATCTTGCCTTCCACTTGCTGTGTCTATGAAAAAATACACTAGGTTACACTTATAGAGGTCACGGTCTGTCTATTGAGGAACAAATATATAAATTGATTTAAAATAGAATTTTAAAGTAGGTACAAAATAAATAATGTGAGAGCAATAGATATAAAATAATATGGCCTTTCTAAAGATGTTAGTAATAGCTTCTACATTTTCTCTTACAAGGATTAAACCTTTGTAGCTTTTCAGTTTCTGACATGTTAAATGTTAAATTTCAAAAGTCCTTACCAACAGTCAGGAAATAGTGACTCCTCTTTCTGGAAGGAGTTTAGAAGTAGTTATGATGCACGAACATTTCAGGAAGAATTTTAAAGTTCCAAATACAGTTTATACTCTTGTAATGATTCCAAAATCTAATTATGATAGTTAACTTATTAATAATCCCAATTTCCGGGATGTTGAAACAGTAGACAACATTGAAAATGGATTTGATACCTCAACGTAGATATCCAAGAAATCTAGGACATATTGCATTAAAAAATATAGTCTTTCTATCAAATTCCACCCTCAATGGCAGATGGAAGTCCTGCTCTTTGCAAAATTTAAAAACAGTCAAACAGTAAAACAGATCAGATTACCAACCTTATATATGTAGTCAAAGTGAAGCAAGGACCAGCACAGTAACTGACACTTGTAGACCTCAAAGCTGTTTGCTGAGCGAATGGAGGGAGAGCTGGAAGGCACTTGGGGGGTGCTGGGCAACTTGTTCTTCCCTTTGGTAAATTGAGGTCGCTGTCAGCAAGTCACACTGAGCAGCACAACTGGGACACAGACAAAGGAATGCTGTCTATACTTGGTAAGGCAACTGGCCTCTCTTTTCATTCTTATACTTCTCTATGCAATTGCTGAAGTTTAATGTAAATAGCTTAGTGCTTATTTAACTTGGGAAATCATTAATAGCAGTGGTGAAACAATATGAAACATTTTTTAAAGCATCCCAGGAATTATTCTAATGCTGCACCATATTTACACTTTCCCAAGAGCCCATGAGGTATTTACTCACCTTATTTTCTCCTTTTACAGATTAAAAAAAAATCAAGTTTTTGTGGTTAGTACCTAACATCACACAACTAAACTGAGTGAGGAGTCTGTCTCAGCACAGGAGTAGGACCCACAGCCTGTAACACTTTCTCAGTCTTCCCTCCACAGTCTAAAATTTGAGTTTGGGGCAGCGCGTTGCTGGTTTTAACAGGAAAACATAAATCTGATTAAGACATTTGTTTGTGATCTAACTACCAGAATTAATCCTCCTCAAATGAAAATCAGTCATTCTTCTGCAAAATTTCAGTCAAAAAAAAACCATACAATAATATAGAAAGAATATATATCATTTTTTCTATCAATAATTGGAAATTGAAGTCCAATTTTTCAATATGTTAGAGTGCATAAGTGTTATATAAAGAGTTTCTAAAGGAAAAGTGCATCTGTTTTTCTCACCAAACACAGATAATAGGGAAAATACTGAGGAAATGGTGTGAAGAACTAATCGAATGTTCAGAAGCAGAACAAGTCAAGAACAACAATGACCCTTTGTTCCTGCAGTTCTGTCTACCTGGCTAGTTGAACCCAACCTCAGATGAGGCTATGAGTCTCTTCCAGAGGAGCAAACGGAGTGTGGCCAGGATAAGTGTATAAAGAGATGTAGGAAAGTGACATCATCTTGGTTTTATGTGTCCCTTAGAGGAGTGTTTAAGGTGTCTGTTAATAAATCCCCTTGGGACTTTGAAGAAGAAGGCAATTAATAGAGCTAAAGAAGATAACAGATATCATGGTAGCACTTTTCTGGTTTTCTTATGCCTTTTATAAAATCTCTTTTCATTTTTTATCCATTGACTCTTTTTTTTCCCCCTTCTTTCTTGTTGGTTAAATAAAATTATTTTTTAATTCTATTTTGAATTACTTCTAGTATGTTTGAGTACCTCTTGTTTTACACATCTTTTTTAGTGGTTTCTCTAGGAATTACATTATACATATATAACTTATTATAGCCACTAGTATTGACATTTATAAGTTTGGTTAAGATGTAGAAACCTTACCTCACTTGAAGTGTCTTCGCTCCTTCTTGTTTATAACATAGTTGTCTAAAGTATGTACTCTATATACATGGAGAACTGCATCACATAATGTTATAATTTCTTTTCAACTGAGAAGGAGGCAAGTGTTGTATATTTCCCTTGTTTTCTGCCTGGTATTTAAAGATTTCTTCTTTTGTCATTTCCTTTCTACTTTAAGAACTTCATTTGGTTATTTGTTTAGGTAAGTTAGCTGGTAATACATTATCTTAGTTTTTCCTTAATTCAGGAATGTCTTTATTTCCCCTTTATTCCTTAAGAATATGTTCTCTGGATATACAATTCTGGATTGATAGTTCTTTTCTTCGCACACTTGAAGAATGTTGTGCTATTTGCCTCTGGTTTTTATGGTTTCTGATGAGAAATCCACTGTCATTTTATTTTCCTCTATATACTATGTCATTTATTTTTACCTCCATCAAAATTTTTTTCTCATTAGTTTTCAGAAGTTTATTTATGGTGTGTTGTAGTGTGGATTTCTCTGGTGATTTCTCAGTGTATTGAATCTTTAGGTTTACATATTTTGCCAAATTTAATCAATTCTTAACCATTATTTGTTTCATTACTCTTTTATTTTTTCAGCCTCTCCTATTTCTACTCTTTTATTCTCAGGGGGGCTCTGTTAACGTGAACACAGTCATGCACTGCATAACAATGTTTCAGTCAAGGATAGGCTGAGTATATGATGGTTGTCCCATAGGATTAGTAACATATGGCCTTGGTGTGTAGTAGGCTTTATGATCTAGGTTTGTATAAGTACTGTTGGGGAGGAAGAAACTTTTCTCTATTCTTCTAAGTTCTTCTGGCTGGTCTAAGAATTAAATTAGCATGAGACAGATTAACAGAAACGAAAGTTTAATAACATATATATATTGGAGAAACCTAGAAAAATCGAGTAACTCACCAAAATGGCCAAAGCTCTTCCCTTAAATACCATCCCCACCTAAAGACAAATGATGTTGGGAGTGGGGAGAGTTCGTGACTTCAAAGGGAAGAAAAGTAATTCACAGGTAGGTGAAAAGGAGACAATTAGAAAAAAGTGTTTGTTTGGCTGCATAGAAACAGAAGGATGTAGAAGGCAGCCCCAAAACAAATGTTTTTAGCTTTCTCCCTATCTACAGCGTGGATCATGTTATGCTAAGGCGATAGCTTGCTTCCTGAGACAGATTTTTTTATCTGAATTCTTTTAGGCAGTGAAAGGAGAGGTAACAAGAAAATATTTTTGCTCTTTTGTTTCTTAAAATAATCTTCATGTTAAAGAGACACATTTTGGGATGGCAAGTTTTGTTCCCCTTCAGTAAACTCCATGATGTTCACAGAATGGCGAAAACATCTAAGGATGCATTTCTCAGGACATATCCCCATTGTTAAGTGACACATGACTGTATTAGTCCTATAGGTCACTGAGTCTATATTCACTTATTTTAAGTTTATTTCCTCTCTCTTTTTCAGCTTGGATAATCTCTATTGTTCTATCTTCATGTTCGCTGATTCCTTTATCCTTCACATTCTGCTATTTAGACCATTCAATTATTTATTTTTATTTTGATCTTATATATTTCAGTTCTAAAATTTTCATTTCGTTTCTATTTATTTTTTGAGGTAACATTGGTTTATAACATTATATAAATGTTATTTGTACACCATTATATCTTGAATTCTGTATAGACTACATCATATTCTCCCACAAAAGTCTAGTTACATCCATCGCCATAGAAAAAGTCTTCCTTTACCCCTTTTGCCCCCTCAGCCCCCTTCGCCTATGGTAACCACCAATCCTTTCTCTGTATCTATGTGTTTATTTGTGAATTTTTTTTATCTTCCACATATGAGTGAAGTCATATGCTATTTGTATTTCTCTATCTGACTTACTTCACTTAGCATAATATCTTCAAAGTTCATCCATGTTTGTTGAAAATGGCAAGATTTCATCAAGTGGTGTTTATTCTAGGGATATAAGGATGGTTCAACATTTATAAATCAGTCAACATGATAAACCACATTAACAAAATGAAGAATAAAAATTATATGATCATCTCAATAGATGTGGAAAAACTATTTGACAAGATTTGGCATCCATTTATAAAAACTCTCAATTAAATTAATATAGAAGAAAAATATTTCAGCATAATAAAAGCCACATAGAACAAACCGCAGCTAGTATCGTACTAAAAGGTGAAAAACTGAAATCTATCCCTCTAAGAATAGGAAAAAGAAAAGGATGACCACTCTCACCACTCTTATTCAACGTAGTATTGGACATACTAGCAAGAGCAATTAGATAAAAAAGAAATAAAATGTATCCAAATTGGAAAGAAAGATGTAAAACAATCACTATGTGCAAATAATATGATTTTATACATAGAAAACTTTAAATAATCCACTAAAAAACTATTAGAAATAATCAACAAATATAATAAAGTTGCAGGATACAAAATCAACATACAAAAATCATTTGCGCTTCTATACACTAACAACAAACTAGCAGAAAAAGAAATTAAGAATATAATCCCATTTACAATTGCAAAAAAAGAATAAAATACATATAAATAAATTTAACCAATTAGGTGAAAGATCTGTACACTGGAAACTATAAAACATTGTTGAAAGAAATTGAAGAAGACACAAAGAAATGGAAAGATGTTCTGTGTTCATGGACTAGAATAATTAACATAGTTAAAATGTACATATTACTTAAAGCAATCCACATGTTCAATGCAATTTCTATCAAAATCCCAATGAAATTTTCATATAAATAAAACAAAGAATCAAAAAAATATATATGAAACAACAGGACCCCAAATATCCAAAGCAATTCTGAAAATAAAAAGAACAAAGCTGGAGGTATCACACTCCCTGATTTCAAAGTATACTTCAAAGCTATAGTAATCAAAACACCATGGTACTGGCAATAAAGCAGAAACACAGATCAATGGAAACGAAGTGAGAGCCAAGAAATAAACCAAAATATTTATGGACAGCCAATTTTTGACAATGGAACCAAGAACGTAAAATAAAGAAAGAAATGTCTCTTCAATAAATAATGTTGGGAAAACTGGACAGTCACATTCAAGAGAATGAAACTGCACCAATATCTTATGCCACACACAAAAATTGACTCAAAATGGATTAAAGACTTGAATGTAAGACCTGAAACCATAAAACTCCTAGAATAAAACAGAGGCAATATGCTCTTTGACATCAGTCTTCACTATGTCTTTTTGAATCTGTCTCCTCAGGCGAGGGAAATGAAAGAAAAAGTAAACAAATGGGACTACATCAAACTAAAACCCTGCACAGCAAAGTAAACATCAACAAAATGAAAAGGCAGCCTACCAATTAGAAGAAGATACTTGCAAATCATATATCTGATAAGGGATTAATATAGAAAATATACAAAGAACTCATACAACTCAACAACAAAAACCAAAAAAAAAAAAACCTCTTAAAAAATAGACAGAGGAACTAAACATTTTTCCAGAGAAAATATACAGATAATCAAATATATGTTAATAGATGTTTGATATCACTAATAATCAGGGAAATGCAAATCAAAACCACAATGAGATATCACCTCACATCCATCAGAATGGCTATTATCCAAAAGACAAGAAATAATAAGTGTTATAGTGTACCTGGATAAAAGAGAACCTTTGTACACAGCTGGTGGGAATGTAAATTGGTGTAACAACTATGGAAAACAGTATGGGGATTCCTCAAAAAATTAAAAATAGAAATACCACATGATCCAGCTATTCCACTTCTGGATATTTATCCAAAGTGCAAAAAACACTAATTTGAAAATCTACATGCACCCTTATAATCATTGCAACATTATTTACAATAGCTAAAACTTGGAAACAACCTAAGTGCCCACTGCCCCATGAAAGCATAAAGAAGATGTGGTGTATATACATGATGGAATACTACTAAGCCATAAAAAATATGGTTCTTGGGGCCTGCCCCATGGCGTGGTGGTTAAGCGCACAAGCTCCGCTGCTCACAGCCTGGTTTCGGATCCCAGGCGTCCACCACCACGCAGCTTGTAAGGCCATGCTGTGGTGGTGTCCCACAAAAAGTGCAGGCAGGTGGGCACAGATGTTAGCCCAGGGCCAGTCTTCTTCAGCAAAAAGAGGAGGATTGGCATGGATGTTAGCTCAGGGCTGATCTTCCTCACAAAAAATAAAATAAAAAATATGGTTCTTTTTTGTGTTCTATTTCTTTTACTGAGAATTTTTCACTATTTTTGATGATTTTTTTTTATTCCAACTGTTTGGAATTGCTCACTGAATCAATTTTATGATAGGTGTTTTAAAATCCTTGTTAAATAAATCCAACATCTGCATCTCAGTGTCAACATCTGTGGATTGTGCTTTTAAAGTTGGGATTTTCCTGTTTCTTTTTATAACAAGTGATTTTTGATTTCAACATCACATTGTGTAATTTGGGGAGAAGGGGTTTTTGGTTGCGTTATAATAGATCAATAAAGCAAATAACCTCTTAGCAATGCTATTGTTTATATTGAAAAATTACACAGTAAAATATACGAATATTAAGTGATTTCACTAGTTTTGAAAAATGTATATATTTAGGTAACTAACAATCTGATAAAATACAGACTATGTGTACCACTACAGAAAGATCCCCTGTGCCCCATTCCAGAAAATTCCCCACTCCTACCAGCAAAAAAATATCATTTGTATTTTAATCATCATGAGTAAGTTTGTTTATTTTTGAAATGTGTGTGTGTATACACATTACATGTACATATACAGTATAAAACACTGTTTTAAAAAATGTCCTAAGAAGAGGAAAGTGAATAGCTTTATTCACATGATGTGGAACAAAATGTGACTTACATATGCAGAACTCCATCAGTCAAAAATAAATAACTGAAGAGGTTGAACCCCCATCAGCAAAATAGAAATTGTGCAGCCACTATGGAAAACAGTATGGATATTTCTCAAAAAATTAAACAGAGAATTCCCATATGACCAGCATTTCTGCTTCTGGGTATTTATTCAAAGCAGATAAAAACACTAACACAAAAAGATATGTGCACCTATGCTTATGGAAGCATTATTAACAATAGCCAAAATATGGAAACAACCTAAGTGTCTATCAGCAGATGACTGGATAAAGAAACTGTGGAATATATATATATACACACACATATATCTGACTATATGTGTATATATATGTATATACACACATACCACTACATATATATACACAATGGGATATGATTCAGCCATAAAAACCAATGAAGTCTTGCCAATTGTCACAACATGGAGGGACACTGAGGGCATTATGGTAAATGAAATACATCAGTCAGAGAAAGACAAATACTGTATGATCTCTCTCTGTGAAATTTAAGAAAAAAAGCTCATAGATACAGAGAACAAATGAGTAGTTGCCAGAGGTGGGGGGTGGGAGGGGGGAGAGATGGGTGGAGGGGACCAAAAGATTAAAAAAAGAAAATGAGATTATTAAAGTAAAGAGCAGTATAAAAACTGCCTTATAGACATTCAAAGCTAAGTTAAAGAAATGTTATAGTGATGATGATCATGACAATGGTAATTATTAGCATGATATTCAACAATGATTGAATGTTCATATATAAAAAAACTTTGATCCATCCATATAATATAATACTACCTACCAATAAAAAAATGAGTTTTTGATACTTGTAACAGCTAGATAGATGTCAAGGATATTGTGCTAAGTCAAAAAGCAAATCACAAAACTATACACTATGTGTATATTCAAAGTGATGAAATTATAGTAATGGAGAATAGATCAGATGTCTCTAAGGGTTAGCATTGGGGAGAGGGTGTGACTATTAAGAAATAACACAAAGGAGTTTCTTTGTGGTAATGAAACTCTGTATCATAATTGTAGTGATGTTTATATAAATTTACACGTGGTAAAACTGCATAGAACTCTATACTCACAAAGACAAACACACATGCAAATGCACTTAAAAACTTAGGATATTCAAATAAAGTCTGTAGCTAAGTCAATAGTATTCTGCCAAAGTCATTTTAATGGTTTTCATAATACATTGTGGTTATGCAGCATATAATCATCAGAAGAAGCTAAGCAAAGGGTGCACAGGAACTCTTTGTGATATTTTTGCAACTACCTGTGATTCAAAAGCAAAAATATATCAATACAATGTTGTAACAAGAAAAGCAAAAAAAAAATCAGGAGTCATTAAAGTGTCATTGATCTCTAAACTGACATAAAGATCTACTGAAATCCCAATAAAATAGTCCAAATAATTTTTTGTGTGAAGTTACAATCAGATTCTAAAATTTTTACAATAGGACATCATCAAGATTGTAGAATAAGTGGCTCCAGACTTCATTCCCCATCACAAAAAGACTAACTAGCAACTATCCATTAAAACAAAACAAAACAACAACAACAACAACTTTGTGAAAATCCCAGAACCTGGAAGTGAAACTGAAGACATCCCTTGACCACAGAGACAGAGTTATCACCTTATAAGGGTAAGAATAACACTTGCACTTTGACTAATTTGCCCCTCCCCCAGGCCAGCACAGCACAGCATGTAAGCGTTCACTACAGTTTCTCCGCTGGGAAAAAGAGAGCCCAAAATGAACATTTAGCTCCCCGAGAGTTGTGGAACACTATTTAGAAAGCCCACTTAGGTCTTGCCTCACAGCAATCACTGAGGAATCAGCAGGGCTGGATGACAGGGGATCAGATAGAGATAAAGAGTGGGGGGCTTACAGCAACAAGCATACAGATATTGGCATACTGAATTCCTACAGGTGGTGGTGCCTGAGTAGAGATCTCAACCAGCAGCTCTGCTCATTTACAGAGCCAAGCTGGTGGTCCCTCTGACCAGGGAACTCAGTCAGGAGGTCTGTCTGTTTTAGGTCTTCTGCTTGCAGTCATGTGCAACCACAGAGTCCAACCAGCAGCACTACTCTGCCATGGAACACAGTCTGCAACTTTGTCCGACCAGAGGTGACTGAGACCCTACGTTGTAACCTCATCTGACCTTGAATCACAGCCAGCAGGCCTACCTCAACATAAAGCACAGCCAGAAGCCCTGCCTGAATGTGGTCCCCAGTCGACAGTCCCTCCTCTGACTTCAGAGTACGTGCAGAGACCTTGCTCAAGTAAAGACCCCAACAGCACACCCTACATTCCTGCAGATCCTACCAGAAGAACTGTCTAGAACACCAAAATGAGCTGAATGGTAGACGTATTTTTCTGCCGAAGCAAATCTGTGAGAAATGGAAGAGAAGATCACGAATTCAAGTGTGCAGTTACAAATGCAAGAATGCAATGGTAGAAAAGAGTGAGGGAAACATGACACTAACAAAGGACATGAATGATGCTTTAATAACTGACCCTAAGGAAATTGAGATCTATTAATAGTCTGGTAAATAATCGGAATAGTCTTCTCAAAGAAGCTCAGGGAAATATGAGAAGACATTGATAGACAACTAAACAAAATTAGGAAAAATGCACAAATAAAATAAGTTCAACAAAGAAATATAAAATATCAAAAAAGGCAAACAAATTCTAGAGCCAAAGAATAAAATGACTGATCTGAAGAATTCAAAATGTAGCTTCAATAACATACTTGAACAAGCAGAAAAAAGTCAGTGAACTTGAAAAAAAAGGTGATTTAAAATTATATAACCAAGGTGGCGAAAAGAATAAAGAAAAGTGAAGAAAACCTACAGGACTTATATGACCCTGTTCAGCAAAGCAATACTCATGTTATGGGAAACCCAGAGGGAGAAGAGAGAGAGAAAAAGGGACAGTAAATCTATTTAAAGAAATAATGACTGAAAAATTTCAAAACTTGGAGAGAGAAAGGGACACTAAGATTCATGAGGACCAAAACCTCCCAAATAGCTTGAACCCAAAAAGAGCTAAACTGAAGTACATTGTAATTAAATTATCAACAGTCAAAGACAAGGAGTGTATTCTGAAAGCAGCAACAGAAAAACAACTTGTTACATTCAGCAGATCCTCCATAGGACTATTAGCAGTTCCTCAGCAGAAATCTTGAGGTCAAGGAAGAGTAGAATGATATATTCAAAATGTTGAACGAAAAAAAAGATGTCAATGAAGAATAATATTCTTCTCAAAGCTGTCCTTCAGAAATGAAGGAGACATAAAAGACATTCCCAAATTCCCTAAAGCTGAGGAAGTTCATCATTAGCAGACTTGCCTTACAAGAAATGTTAAAGAGAGTTCTTCAAAGTAAAATGAAAGGACCCTGATTAACAGCATAAAACCAGAGGAATGTATAAAACTCACTGGTAAAAGTACATATATAGTCAAAGTCAAATGCGTGAATATTGCAATGGTGGTACACAAATCATTTTCTTTTTTGTTGTTGTTGTTTATTTTTGTGTGTGTGTGTGAGGAAGATCAGCCCTGAGCTAACATCCATGCCAATCCTCCTCTTTTTGCTGAGGAAGACCGGCCCTGAGCTAACATCTATTGCCAATCTTCCTCCTTTTTTTTTTTTCCCTTTTTCTCCCCAAAGACCCAGTAGATAGTTGTACGTCATAGTTGCACATTCTTCTAGTTGCTGTATGTGGGATGCCACCTCAGCATGGCCAGACAAGTGGTGCGTCAGCGTGTGCCCGGGATCCAAACCCGGGGCACCAGTAGCAGAGTGCACACACTTAACTGCTAAGCCATGGGGCCAGACCACAAGTCATTTTCAACTCTAATTTAAAAGTTAAAATTCAAATGTATTCAAAATAACTAAAACCACAATAATTTGTTATCAGATACACAATATTAAAAAATGCAAATTATGACATCACTAACTGAAAATTTGAGAGGAGAAGTAAAAGTATGACGTTTCTGTATGCTATCAAAATTAAGTTGTTATTAGCTTAAAATAAGATGTTATAACTATAAGATATTTTACATAAGCCTCATAGCAACCACAAAAGACAAATCTGTAGTAGATACACAAAAGATTAAGATAAAGCAATCCAACCATTCCACCATCAAGTGTCATCAAAGCATGAAGAAAGACAGCAAGAAAGGAGTTCAGTAACAAAGGAATTACAAAACAGTCAGAAAACAACTAAAAAACAGCAATAGTAAGCCTTTACCTATCAATAATTACGTTAACATTAAATAGACTGAATTCTCCAATAAAAAGACATAGAATGGCTGACTGCGTTAAAAAAAGATTCAGTGATATGCTACCTATAAGACACTCACTTTAGCTTTAAGGACACAGAGAGATTGAAAGTCAATAAATGGAAATAGATATTCCAAATAAATGGTAAGCAAAAGAGAATAAGTATAGCTATACTTATACCAATTAGACCTTAAACTAAGCATTGTCAAAGAGACAAATACAGTCATTATATAATTATACAGAAGTGAATTCATCAAAAACATATAACAGTTATATTTATTCATCCACATGAGCACCTAAATAAGTAAAGCAAATACTAACTGAACTAAATTCAGAATTTTCAGCAATATAATAATAGTAAGAGATTTTAATACCTCACTTTTTTTTTTTTTTGTGAGGAAGATCAGCCCTTAGCTAACATCCATGCTAATCCTCCTCTTTTTGCTGAGGAAGACCAGCTCTGAGCTAATATGTATTGCCAATTCTCCTCCTTTTTTTTCCCCAAGCCCCAGTAGATAGTTGTAAGTCATAGTTGCACATCCTTCTAGTTGTTGTATGTGGAAAGTGGCCTCAGCATGGCCGGAGAAGCTGTACGTTGGTGCGCACCTGGGATCCAAACCTGGGCCGCCAGTAGTGGAGTGAGCGCGCACTTAACCGCTAAGCCACGGGGCCAGCCCAATACCCCACTTTTGACGGTAGATAAACCATCTTTGCATAAAATCAATAAGGAAACAAAATATATGAACAATACTATAGAAAAAATAATCTAAATGACATATACATGACATTTCATCCAACTGCAGCAGAATATACATATTTCATAAGTGCATACAGAATATGCTCCAGGATAAATCATATGATAGATCAAAAAACAAGTTTCATCAAAATCAAGAACACAGGAATTATTTCAAATATCTTTTCCAACCACAATAGTATGAAGCTAGAAATCAATAAAAGCAGGAAAATTCACAAATCTATGGAAAATTAAACAACACATTCCTGAAAGAAGAAAGGATCAAAGAAGAATGAAAATGGAAATAAACAAAAAATCTTGAGAAAAATGAAACATACCAAAATTTATGGGTTGCACCATGAGCAGTACCAAGAGGAAAGTTTAAAACTATAAACACCAACATAAAAAAAATCAAATAAGCAACCTAACATTATATCTCAAGGAATTAGAAAAATAAGAATAACCTGAATGCAAATTTAGCAGAAGGAAGAAAATAAGAAAAAATAGACCAGAAACAAATGAAATAGAAAATAGGAAAACAATTTAAAATAGCAAAACTAAGAGTTGCTTTCTTGAAATGATAAACTAAAGGGACAAAATTTAGCTAGATTAATTATGAAAAAAGACAAAGTTCTCAAATAAATAAATTATAAATGAAAAATGGGACATTACAACTGATACCACAGAAATAAAAAAGACCAAATGAGACTACTATGAAGAATTATATGCCAAGAAATTGAACAACATAGAAGTAACGGATAAATTCCAAGGAATATATACCTACCAAGACTAAATCATAAAGAAATAGAAGATCTGAACAGACCAATAATGAGCGAGGAGATAGAATCTGTAATCAAACATCCCAACTAGGAAAAGGCTGGGACCAGATAGTATAACTGGTGAATTTTACCAAACAATTAAAGAAGAATTAACAACAATCCTTCTCAAACTTTTCCAAAATTTCAAGGAAGAAGGAACACTCCCAAACTTATTTTACAAAGCAAGCATTACTTTGACACTAAAGCCAGATAAGGACACTGCAAAATAAATAAATAAATAAAAGTACAGACCAATATCTCTGATGAACAAAGGTTCAAAAATCCTCGACAAAATACTGTCAAAATGAATTCACTAGCACACTGAAAAGAAAATACCTCACTGCCAAGTGGGATTTATTCCTAGGATACAAGGATAGTTCAATATATGCAAATCAATAAACATGATACACCACATTTATAAAATGAAGGATAAAAATCCTCTGCTTTTCTGAACAGATCGAGAAAAGAGCACTTGCAAAAATTTAACATTCTTTCATGATAAAAAATCTCAACAAATAGGGCAAATAAATACTGTACCTAAAAATAATAAAGGCCATGTTATGTCAAGCCCACTGCTAACATTATACTCAATGGTGAAAGTTTGAGACCTCTTCCTCTACAATCAAGAACAAGTAAAGGATGTCCACTTTCATCACTGCTATTCAACATAGTACTGGAATTCCTAGTCAGGGCAATTAGGTAAGAAAAAATGTCATCCAAATCAGAAGGGAAAAGTAAAATTTTCTGTGTTTGCAGATGACATAATCTTGTACATAAAAATCCAAAAGACTCAACCAAAAAACTCTTAGAATTACTGAACCAATTCAGTAAAATTTCAGGATATAAAATCAATTGACATCCAAAAAATTAGTTTTATTTCTATACACTAACAGCAAAGTATCTGAAAAATATCTAACAGAAAACAAACCTAATTACAATACCATCAAAAACAATAAAATATTTAGGAATAAATTTAACCAAGAAGGTGAAAGATCTATACACTGAAAACTATAAGACATTGATGAAAGGAACTGAAGAAGATACAGACAAATGGAAAGATGTTCTGTATTTATGGATCAGAAGACTGAATATTTTTAAAATATCCATAGTATTCAAAACCTTCTATATATTCAGTGCTCTCAAAATTCCAATGGCATTTTTCAGAGAAATAGAAGAAACATTCTAAAATTCATATGGAAGTATAAAAGGATTGAATATCCAAAGCAATCATGAGAAAGAAGAACATAGTATTATACTTCCTTATTTCAAACTATATTACACAACTGTAGTAATAAAAACTGGATGGTAGTGACATAAAAATAAACACAGAGATCAATAGAACAGAACTGAGTCCAGAAATAAATCCATGCAATTGTGTTCAACTAGTATTTCACAAGAGATTTAAGAATACTTAATGAGGAAAGGAGAGACTTTTCAATAAATGGCATTTAGAATACTGGATATTCAAACGCAATTGAATAAAATTGGACTCCTATCTTACACCATCCAAAAATTAACTAGAAATTGATTAAAGACTGTAACGTAACACCTGAAACCAAAAAACTCGTGGAAGACTGTATAGGGAAAATGCACTTTGACATTGGTCTTGGTAATAAGTTTTTCGATATGACACCAAAAAGCATAAGCAGCAAAAGCAAAAATCAACAAATAGGACTGCATCAAACTGAAAAGCCTCTGCACAGCGAAATAAACAATCAACAAAATGAAAGGCAATCTATTGAAAGGGAGAAAATATTTGCAAACCATATATTTGATGAGGAGTTGATCTCTAAAATGTATATGGAACTCCTAAAATTCAATATAAAAAATACAAATATCCCAATTAAAAAAATGGACAAGTGATATGAATATTTTCCAAAGAAGACATACAAATGACAAAAAAGTACATGAAAAGGTGCTTAATATCACTAACCATCAGGGAAATGTAAATCAAAACCACAATGGGATACAACTTGACATCTGTTAGAATGGTTATCATCAAAAAGACAGAAGAGGGGCCAGCCCAGTGGCGCAAGCGGTTAAGTGCGTGCGCTCCGTTGTGGTGGCCCGGGGTTTGCCGGTTCGGATCCTGGGCGCGCTTGGCAAGCCATTCTGTGGCGGCGTCCCATATAAAGTGGAGGAAGATGGGCACGGATGTTAGCCCAGGGCCAGTCTTCCTCAGCAAAAAAAGAGGAGGATTGGCAGATGTTAGCACAGGGCTTATCTCCTCACAAAAAAAAAAAAAAAAAAAAAAGACAGAAGATAACAAGAGTTGACAAAGGTGTGGAGAAATGGGAACTTTGTGAACTATTTGTGGTAATGGAAATTGGTACAGACATTACTAAAAACAGTATGGAGGTTCTTCAAATAATTAAAAATAGAGCTACCATATGATCAAGCAATCCAACATATGGGTACATACCCCAAGAAAATTAAATCATGTCTCATAGAGATATCTGCACACTCATGTTCTTTGCAGCCTTATTCACAATAGAAAATACCAGAAAACAATCTAAGTTTCTGTCCAGAGATTAATGGATAAAAAACAGTGATATATATACGCAATGGAATATTACTAAGCCATAATATATAAGGAAACCCTGCCATTTGTGACAATATTGTTTGACCTCTGGGCATTATGCTAAATGAAAAGTCAAACAGAGTAAGAAAAATATTGTATGATCTCACTTATACGTGGAATTTCACAAAGCAAAGCTCATAGAAAAAGAGAGTAGATTGGGGGTTACCAGGGGCTGGAGGATGGGGAAACACGATATTAGTCAAAGCACACATACTTTCAGTTATAAGATGGATAAGTTCTGGAGATCTACTGCATGGTATGGTGACTATACCTAAAAATATGGTATCATATACTTGAAAGTTGTTAAGAAAATAAATCTTAAATGTTTTAACCACACACACCACATAAGGTAATTATGATAGGTAATGTATGTTCTAACTAACTTTATTTTCCTAATCATTTCACAAAATATATCAAGTCAACACATTGTACACCTTAAACTTACACACCATTACATGTCAATTATATCTCAATAAATCTGGACAAAAATTAAATAAAGTGTCTACAAGAATGCAAAGTAGTAAAAGTAGTCAGGAAAACGTGAAGATAAAAGGAAAAATAACAATACTGGGCAATTGCACTGCTTAATATTAGAACTTGCTATAAGGTTACAGAAAGTAACATGATGTGGTATTTGTACAGAAGTAGAAAAAATAGACAAGGGAAAAGAAGAGTCCACTAAATGCCCCATACAGATACATGATTTATATCAAAGCTACCATTGAATGATTTTCAATAAGTGGTTCTGGATCAGTGTGGAGTGATTTGACAAAATATATGCCAAAATTAATTTGAAAGGAATTATGGAGTTAACGTGGCCAAATGTCTTCATGAACCTGTTACCACACAAAATTGGTGTACTCTTGACTGATGTGCATAAAGAGCTAATTAATGACAGCATCAGATTTGGGGGGAGAAATCAGCTTTATGCTGCAAGATCAATCTGCAGGGAGACAGGGGGCATTGGCCCTCAGCTCTGTCTCCTCAGTTCAGAATTTGGGACAAAATTTAAGAGGTTAGGGAGAACAGCCTGGCATGCAGAAATGCTTGCAGGACAGGTTTTGATTGGGGGGATTCAAGCATTTATGGTAAGGTTTTAAACATTTATGACAGGGTTCTAAACATTTATAATGGGGATCTAAACTTTTATTATAGGGTTCTAAACATTGATGATGGGATGGGGAAGAAATTTGAACACAACATCTTCCTGAATGATGGTCTCCTCACTTCTGATAAGTGTCCGACTTTTAAGTTCTGGACATGTCCTGGTCCTTTGGTTCCGTGAGGAGGAGAATTTTTGGTTCTGCAGTCATTTCAGGTCAATTTTTCTTCTTCTGTGCCTGCTCTGGCTACATGACTATAAATTTTATGAAAGAAAACTTCTTAATTACTCTGTTAATAAGATGGGTTCAGTTGAACTGTTTCTAGGAAGGCCCATGGTTAAAAATCCCTGCTTTTTATTGTTCATTCCTCAACCTTGAGGGGTATAGGGCAAATACTGCTCTAGCTTCTTCCTGCTGATAAGGGTTGTAGATTGTTCCATCTCATTGAACCAGACTCTTAGTAAGGTGGTGATTCAGGTGGGCTCTCAAAATTTGGCCTATATTGCATAAGCAAGTAAAAAGGTATTTAATAAGAAGAATTTCTACAGAAACAAAAAGGAAAACAAGGTTAATGGTTGGAGCAAATTATAAACCAGTTTCTGAGTCCAGGGTGCAGCCAGTCAAAAAGATTTTTAGATTCCAGTGTTGAAGCATCTTTTGCAGTTTGAAATATCTCTGATGATATCACAAGGTGTTCAGGTACCTTACTGAGTGGCTTACACAGCAACAGATGTGAATGTCCTTTAAGTTTACATCAAGTTGTCCAACTTCAGTTGCAGAGCTTCTGTAAGGAAAGCGGGTTCAATTCTCAATGATTGCAAATGATAATGATGGAAAAAATTGAAAATGTTAGGTTGGAGATTTTTGGATAGGTATTTTGGGAGACTAGAAGAATTCTGGATCCAGTCCAATTTGCAGATAGAAAACAAAAACCTCAAAGACAGTTAACAGAACTAGAGTCTAATATCCACAAATGTGTATTATAGTTTCTACTGAAACATAACTTTTCTCTCCAAAATCACCCTTATTTTTACCAAAGATAGCCAAATTAAGACTCGTTGGTTGGCAAAATAAGTCTAGTTTCAATAAACGTGGCCCAATTATTTACATAAGTATAACAAGAACAGCAACTGATCATATCGGCTCTTTTAAATCTGCTTTGCTGGAACTGTTCATTAGCAAACTCAGATTGAACTTTAAAGGCCTCTTGAGGCCAGAAAAACCAAGCCAAGGACTTGTCATAAGATTCCACCTGCAATACCTACAGATTTGGGTGAATTCCTCTCTTCTCTTGAGATTCCCCAAAATATCCTGAGGTTCTTTGCACCTACCAGGGAAGTGATGTTCTTTATTCACCTGATAAGGTTTCTGGGAACCCTGTAATCAAGGTATTGGGCCACTATTTCCAAGTGGCTTTATTCTATAAAGTCCAATCTTTGTTTCTTAGCTGTCTTGTCATATCTGAGTCTGCATATTTCTCTCAAATATGACACCCCAGTCAACACTTTGGTAATATAACCAATGTTTTGGATTGTGTCCTGTTATAAGGAGAACAGATTCTCATTGAACTTATGCAAATAATTGTATTGCCATGAAAACAATACTCACAATACTCACTAAGAGTTTCCAAATGCTGAAGGGAGCAGGTAGGGACAAAAAAGATAAATGTTTCAAGTCTGCTTACAAATGGATAATTTACCAATGTATATTTTACCAAATTGCTACAAGTCATAGCTGGCTTAAGAGCAAAGAGTAAAAGTTTTCTTTAAATCTGAAAAAATAAAACATTAAAAATAAGCAATATGTCAAATAGAAGTTATAAAAGTTATAAACATTCTTATCAGTTTATTCAGTCCCATGTAATCAACTCTTGATCTTTTGTTAGCAGTTTCATGAAATCATCACTTTCTCTATTAGAGTTCTGTAATTTCTTACCTAGTTCCGTTTTATGATCTGAAAGTTTATCAGAAACCTGTATTCTAGAGTCAGAGTCCTTTCCATGAATGTCTTTGAAGATGAAACATTTACAAAAGCATCAAAGTAAAACAATAACTGTCCGTAAATGACAAAAGACTTATAAATGAAAACTGACAAAGAAATTTGGTTATTTTTGTGACATATACTATTTTAAGATAATAAGTAGAATTATGACTGATAACCAGGACAGATAAGAATTCTAGAAATGTTATATATAATTTTAACAGACATTAATAACAATCATCCACTTAATATCATAGGTCTCTATGAAATAATGCTTAGTTATCCATTTAACCATGGTGACAATTAAAGATTTTCAGGCCAATGCAGATGAATTAAATAGCTGTGAGAAAACCCTTAGCACCTGTGATTAAAGTTCTGATAAAAAAAAAAGGAAATTTAATTTGAGAAAATATAAAATCCATACTCTTCTGGTAGACTACTCAAAGGAAAGAAAGAAATTTCATAATCTCTTTATCAAGAACAGACTAAAAGTTTAAGAAAACTATCTCTTTTAAGAGACAGAAAACCAAATTTTAATTTTTGTAATAGCTTACTTTTTATATTAAAACTCATTTATTTAACTGAACTCATTTTAATCTTAGCCAACTTGGCCATGCACAAAATTCTTTCTTCAAGGTTCCTCTTCCACAAACCTCCTATAACTTTCTTTTTACATTCCAAATTTGTCCCATGCCTTCTTTTTTTCCTTGTAGTACTTTAGTACAAATTTACCTTCCTTAACAAAGCAAACAAAACTATTTCCATTCTTCATACCTTCTTTACTGAAAACATACATCTTACATTTCTTGAATACAAAGACTTTTCCCTTATTAATCTTTAGTAGCTTTAATTATATATAATAATTAGAATTCTTAGCTGTTACAGACCTTAATTTTCAGTGAAAACTAAGAATTAAGCAATTATAAACCGTGTTTTACATTAGCATTATGTGGCTTGGCAACTTTATAAATATTTTTTATAATTTCTAGAAACATGTTACTTCATAATACAATTTTTAATAAAGTACAAGTCATGTTTACTAATAGACCCAAACATCTTTTAGTTTTTTTCTTCTCTGTAATAAGAAGCCAAAAGTAGGTAAATTTAGGCATGTTTAGTAATAATGTTTCAGTATGTTATCTTATTTGAAAATAACCTGGGTGTTCAATGAATTTTTTATAACAATTGCACCTAGCAGAATTTCATTGTTTCAAGTTACCAGAGAGATATTGGAAGTTATCTTAAATATTCATGTCATAACACAAGCATTGTTAAAATGTTCTTCCAATGTGTTTATCTCTTTTTCACCTTTAGTTAGTTTACTCATTCCCAGTAATTATTTAGATTGCCTACAAAACTTCATGAGACATTAGAAATAATTAGCTATCATTTTAAGTTATTATTTTTGCTAACCAGTTTTGTAATAGAGATAACATCACCTTATTTGATCAATTAATCACATATTGGCTGCATGTCTGTGTCACATCCAATGTTGATAACTCTGAGGACATGCTCATTTTAATCAAACCAACCATCTTAAATTAACTTTCAGTTACCAAAGATTATATCGTATTAACTTGAAAGACATTTGGGTTAGCTGCTATTACACTTAGAAATAATTTACATAAGTGCTTACTTTAAGCCAATGGAATAGATGTCTTTAGAAATTATACCATCCAGAGGTAGGTTATCATACACACATATGTATGTATACGTATATAAACATACACAGAAACTCCACAGCTATTGTTTTAAAATTACTGTCATGACTCAGGTACAGTAATGCAATGCTCCCTAGTTATGAATCCAAATTTTTTTTTAAGCTTTCTCCTAATACGTGTGGAGAAGACACACAAGATGCTAGATTTTTGGCAAAGGTGCACTTAGGGCCATTTTTGTTTCCTTTTTCCTTTTTTATTTTCTTCAGCGTTAGGAATTGGTGATGGGCTAGATAGTTCCCAGAGAGTTTGCAAGCTCTCTGAGATAAGGGAAATAGGTGGAATCTATACTGCCTCTAGAGCTGTATTTCCAGTCTTGCAATGATTTTTTTAATGACAGTTGCTCTTAATTCCTCAGAGATTGGGTTGTAACTTAAATGACACCATAGGTTGATTTACCTGTCCAACTACATCATCCCTAATTTGCTTCTTTCCCTCTGGGTTCTTAGTTTTATTTTAACTTAGGGAAGAAGGCCTGAAAAGAAAATTCCTATCAAGCTCTGAATATCAGCTTCCAGTTTGACCAAATTTCTGATCATAAGTTGGAAATCCTTTCAAATATCTTGTCATGTTTCAATTGGGATGAGCAGTAACTATACCCGGCGGTATTAAACAGCAGTGTCCCAGAAAATGTCTGAATCTCGTTAACTCAGGGAGGGGTTCATTTTGGGTACTTCTTTGAAAGTATATTATGGGATGTCCATAAAGCCATGACCTAATAGTCTTTTCTTTTAGGTATCTTTTATAACAATTTTCAATTAACTTTTTGCAACAAAACTTTCAATAAGGTTACTTTGAAATTTTGACGTCTTTATTTTTAAGTGCACTTTTAGATGACCTTATCTAATCAGAATTTTCCTTCTAATGGCCTGAGTTTGGTAGGACTCTTAGCTGCAAATGGGAGTGTAACCCACATTTCTGTCTGACCATCTCTGACCATAAAATGACATGGAACCAAACTTTTGTCTGACTGTATTTGGGGGACCCCCCCACAACATGATGATTATTAAGCCTAGACTTCAGGACACAAAACAAGTTTGGTAAGATTCTGTAGTTCTTTGTTAACATTTACACCTTCTGGAACTTTTAGGTATTGGAAGATAGTAAACTAGACTTGAAAAAAATTTCTCCATTACCTGGCACTTACAAAGGATCCCCAAAGTGGCCACTGTAATTTAAAATTATCCCAGGTTACCTTGCCAGTTGTTTACTGTTATCCCCATTTTTGAGGGCTTTCCCAAGATGGACACAAGATAATTTCTAAAGAGAGTTTGTTGCAATCATCAAGAAAGTCAGTCCACAAACAGCCAATTTTACCAAATAAAACAGTCGGACATACATAAACAAGAACAGACACAGAAATCCAATACTCAGTGACTCTAATACAAGGTATTCTGGGACCCTACTCTAGAGCTCAGGACTCCAACTCCATCGTTTAAGTGTCCCAGTGCCTATAACCCTTTTATACTGTCTCCCTTGAACCCACAACTCTAGCCTTGGGAGTTTAACCCAGCAAAATCCCCCCAGTGGGGCCTCTAAACCACAATCCTGATGACACATTAGATAATTTTAGACACAAGAACGTTTTAACAGGTTACTTACCCAAAAGTCATCTGATGCTGAAGCTTTTTTCTTCTCCCCAAACAAAAAAGAAGTGCCTTGGGGCCTGGACCCATAGGGGTAAACAGGAATCTGATCAGTCAAGCCACTTAGGGTCAATGAAAAACCCCATACCCTGCTGGGGGTTCCAGAGCCTCAGGCAGGCAGTCACAGGCCCTGGTCCCTTTGTAGTCACCAAACTGTTACCACACAAAGTTGGAGTTCTCTTGGCTGATGTGCATAAACAGCCAATTAATTATGGCATCAGTTTTTGAGGAAGAAATGAGCTTTATTCTGTGAGATCAATCTGCAGAGAAACAGGGGTCATGTGCCCTCAGGTCTATCTCCCAAATTCAGGATGTAGGGAAAAATTAAGAGGTTAGAGAGAACAGGTTGACACACAGAAACACTGGCTGGGCAGGTTTTGATTGGTGGGCTTCAAGTATTTATGGTTTTAAACATTTATGACAGTGTTCTAAACATTTGTAATGATTGGGGAAGGAAGTTTAACACTAGATCATCTTGAATAAGGGACCCCTCACTTTTGATGAGTCCAAATTTCAAGTTTTGTATTGGTATTGACTGGTATTGTCAGTCTTTTGGTTCTGTGGGGAGGAGGATCCTTGGTTCTAGGGATATCATGTATACTCAAGTGCTTCCCATGATTTTTCAGAGTGGGGAAAGAGAGCTATCTCTCTTTTCTCATTGATTTGATAGAAATTCTTTGTATATATATTAAATTTTGTGTAAGACCCATTCCTGAAATAACGTGGTGCCAAATCTCCCTTCCTTCCAGCTTCTAAGGATCGCCTTCCCAAAGCAGGTTTTGCACAGGGCCATGTAGGGCCTTGAGAGAGACTCTCACTCACAAATGTTAGAGAAGGCACTTCCTTATCCTAGTTTGTAAGTAGATGGTAAGACACATCTTTGGATCTAGTGTCAATCATGACTACAGCTGAGTTAGACTATGGATACTACCCATTCCTGGAAATAACTTCGTGCCCAATCTCTCTTCCTTCCAACTCATAAGGACCAGCTTCCTCAACAAGGTTTGGAACACAGTTTGGAACATTTATTTGAGAAGAACTGTCTGATCCCTGCTTCTAATTAGATGTATAAGAGCACATTTGTATATGAGAGGCATTCATTACTACAGCTGATCTACCCATTCCTGGAAATAACTTCGTGCCCAGTCTCTCTTCTTTCCAGCTCATAAACATCACAAACCTAAGCCAGCTTTGGAATATATTGCCATTTCCGGCCTTGAGAAGGCATCTCACATTTCTTTGAGAAGGCAGTTTCTGATCCCTGCCACTTTCTGATACCTGCTTCTAAGTAGATGTCCAGGAACAAGTTTCTATATAAGTGGCAATCACTGGTACAGAAATTCTAGAAATAACACTCATTCCTGGAAATAACTTCATGCCAAATCTCTCTTCCTTCCAGCTAGTAAAGACCACCTTCTCAACCACATTTGGAACATATTGCCATTTTGGGCCTTGAGAAGAAGTCTCATATTCCTTTCAGCTCCTAAGGATCGTCTTCCTAAATCAGGTTTTGTGCAGTGCCATGAAGGGCCTTGAAAAAGAATGTCAATCACATGCCTTTGAGAAGGCACTTTCTTATCCTGGCTTGTAAGTAGATGGTAGGTAGCCATCTTTGTATTGAGTGGCAATCATTACTACAGCTGAGTTAATCTATAAATAAAACCCATTCCTGGAAGTAACATCATGCCCAATCTCACTTCCTTCAAGCTCCTAAGGATCACCTTCCTAAAACAGGTTTGGAAATAGGACCGTGAGTGCCTTGAGACAGAATCTTACTCACAAGCCAAGATGAAGGCACTTTGTCATACCAAGTTCTAAGTTGATGGTTAGGAACTTGTTTGTATCTGGGTGGAAAGCATTACTACAGCTGAGATAAACTAAGTATAACACCCATTCCTGCAAATAACTTCATGCCCAATCTCCCTTCCTTCCAGCTCCTAAGGATCACCTGCCCAAAGCAGGTTTGGAAACATGACCGTGTAGTGCCTTGAGACAGAATCTCACTAACAAGCCATAGAGAACCCACTTTCTGATACCAGATTCTAAGTAGATGGTGAGCAACATGTTTGTATCTGAGTGGCAAGCATTACTACAGCCTAGCTAAACTAGGTATAACAACCATTCCTGGAACTAACTTTGTGCCCAACTTCCTTCCTTCCACATTCTAAAGATCCCCTTTCTCTATTTTTAAAAAATTTTTTTTGTGAGGAGGATCAGCCCTGAGCTACCATCCATGCCAATCCTCCTCTTTTTTTTTTTTTTGCTGAAGAAAACCAGCCCTGAGCTAACATGTATTGCCAAACCTCCCCCCTTTTATTCCCTTTTTCTCCCCAAAGCCCCAGTAGATAGTTGTATGTCATAGTTGCACATCTTTCTAGTTGCTGTATGTGGGAAACCGCCTCAGCATGGCTAGACAAGCAGTGCCTCAGTGCACGCCCAGGATCTGAACCCAGGCCACCAGTAGCAGAGCGTGCACACTTAACTGCTAAACCACAGGGCCAGCCCCTCGAAGATAATTTTTTAATCCAAGCTGAAGTGCTTAGTCTCCACAGTACCCTGCTTCTGCATGGATTAGAACCTCACCCTTTTGATCTGAGTTTCTGTGATATTGTGATTTATAGTAAAAAATTTGAATTTTGTCTTGATCATTCCTCATTTCTGACACAGTGTTCCTAAAACTCTTGGAATTTACTCAGTGATTAGAGCTATAAAGATGTCTTTTGTTATGTAAATGAGGTGACTTTTAGAAAGTACCCAGCTTATCTAAGGATGAAGGATGGTTGCCAGGGGAATCAATTGTGTAATTAGAGGTTTGAAACTTTCAGTCTCAATCCCAGGACCTCCAGGATGAGGAGAGCGGCTGGAGATTGAGTTCAATTACCAATGGCTGATGATTTAATCAATCATGCCTATGCAATGGAGCCTCCATAAAACCCCCAAAACACTGGGTTCGGAGAGCTTCCAGATAGGGGAACCAGAATGTATTCCAGATGCAGAGCCCCAAACTCCATGGGGACAGAAACTGTTCTGTTCAGCTCCCTTTCAGATCTTACCCTAAATATTGCTTGCTCTGGCTGTAAGTCATATTCTTTAACATTATTTGTAATAAACAGGTAATCTAGTAAGAAAACTAGTTTCCTGAGTTTTCTGAGCCACTCTAGCAGATTAATGAAACCTGAGGAGGAGCTTGGGGGAACCTCAGATTTATAGCCCACAAATAAGAAGCAATTCCATGCAAACTTCCAAGACTGAATCATGAAGAAATAGCTATGAACAGACCAAATACTAGTAAGGAGATTAAAACAGAATCAAAAACCTCCTAAAAAACAAAAGTCCAGGACCTGATGGCATTACTGGTAAATTGTACCAAACATTGAAAGAAGATTTAATACGTATTCTTCTCAAATTCTTTCAAAATTTGAAGAGGAGGGATTACTTCCTAATTCGTTTTATAAGACCAACATGACCCTAATACTAAAACCAGACAAGGACAACACAAAAAATGGAAATTACAGGACAATATATCTGAAGAATATAAATGCAAATATTCTCATTCAAATATTAGCCAAACTGAATAGAACAAAATATTAAAAGGATTATACACCATGATCAAATGGGACTTGTTCCAGGGATCCAAGGATGTTCCACATCCACAAATCAACCAATGTGATACACCATATTAAAAAATAAAGGATAAAAATTATATGATCTTCTCAATAGATGCAGAAAAAACATTTGACACATTTAAAATCAATTTGTGATAAAAATTCTCAACAAAATGGGTATAGAAGGAAGATACCTCACAATAATAGAGGCCATATATCACAAATCCACTGATAATAATTCACTCAACAGTGAAAAGCTGAAAGCTATCCCTCTAAGATCAGGAAAAAGACAAGAATGCCCACTGTCATTGACATTGGTCTTAGCAGTATCTTTTTGAATCTCATGTCTCCAGAGGCAAGGGATGCAAAAGCAATAATAAACAAATGGGACTACAAGAAACTAAAAAGCTACACAGCAAAAGAAACCATCAACAAAGTGAAAACATAACCTACTGAATGGCAGAAAATACTCTTGTTGTATATCCAGTGAGGAGTTAATATCTGAAATATGTAAATAATTCATACAACTCAACAACAAAAACAAACTGATGAAAAAATGGGGAGAGAATCTGAATGACATTTTTCCAAAGAAGACATAAGATGTTGAACAGGCGCATAAAAATATATTCAACATCACTAATTATTAAGAAAATGCAAATCAAATCACAATGAGATATCATCTCACGCCTGTTAGAATGGCTATTATCAAAAAGACAAGAAATAACAAGTGTTGGAGAGGATGTGCAGAAAAAGGAACTCTTGGACACTGTCGGTTAAAACGTAATTTTGTGCAGCCACTATGGAAAACAGTAAGGAGATTCCTCAAGAAATTAAGAATAAAACATAAGTCCAGCTCTTCCACTTCTGGGTAGCTTTACAAAGAATACAAAAACACTAATTTGAATAGATATATGCACCCCTATGTTCAGAGCAGCCTTATTTACAATAGCCAAGCTATGGAAACAACCTAAGTGTCCATTGATGGATGAATGGACACAGAAGATACGGTATGTATATATACACAGTGGCATATTACTCAGCCATAAAAAAGATGAAATGTTACCATTTGCTACAACATGGCTGGATCTTGAGGGTAATATGTAACAAGAGATTTTCACATATTGAGGTACATGGGGTAATTATTCAGGTTCAAAATCGATTCAGCATGGATGTGTGGCCTGTGTGCTTGCATGAGGTCTCACACTCAGAAAGACTCCTTGCTTGCTTTAAGATTCTGCAGTTGAAATCTTAAAATTCATAATTTTATCTCTGAATATGCATGTGAGCAGAAGATCTAGGCGGATGACAGCATTAGCAGGTAGATTTGGTCCAGCAACAACACCTACACATGGGGGCTCAGGCAGCATGCACATGGAGAAATTGGCCTGGCCTACCCATATGCACACACACATCTTTATTCAAAGCATGACAGGACCCCAAGGGACTGGCTGGGTTGGGACATGGAACTAAATTGGTGGTGGTGATGTCAACAGCAGCTGCAGATGGAGAACAACGGTGGAAGTGGCCACTCCCTAGAAGAGAGAAGGATCTCTGCCTGGCAGCAGCCATGACCCATGTTGGGGGCAGGGGATGACTTATCCTTCCATCCCAGAGACCATCTCTGTGTCATCTACAAAATTATTAACTATCTCACCTGATTGCCAGGACAGGAAATGCTAGGGAAATTAGCTAGTAAACTTTGTCACAAAATTATTTTAAATAAAAGTGCACACATAGTCATTGCAATAAAGCATATCAGGGAGTCATTAGAATTCATCAGCAACATTGCAAAGAAAATATACACAGACAGAAATACAAATAAAAGTTAAAGATAATAATTTAACAATTTAAAAATTAATATGAAAGATAATTAATGGAAAAGAACACTCCTTTCACATGAAGTTTCAGAAACTCATTATTAACAGAAGAGAAAAACATTAACATCATTTTAACATGTAATTGAAAATATGACGATAAAATGAATAAACAGGCATTTGAAAAATGAAGCCACTTCCTGTTTCTCGTACAAAGTCCACAAACGACCTGAAATTTGAGAGGAATCATTAAAATGCCATTGATTAAATTTATATTTAAAATTAAATTCAGATTTACAAGAAATCAATAGGTTGAAATTCAGTCATAAAAGAAATCATTTTAGAAAAAAATTCTCCTTGAGAGTCATTAGCTTTACATATATTTACAAAATAATTTTGTCCAGACATTAATGATTTTCTTCTCCTCTTGGTTGATTTTAGTCCTTGCACTCTAAGCATAAAATAATATTTTTAATTACTACATACTGATTAATAAATTTATAACCAAGTCCTGGTACACATGCAGAAAGCTTTGTCTACATTTTCACAGCACAGATTCTCTGAATCACTCTTCTCAGGGCCCCCGTCACCTCTCTGTTTCTCAGGCTGTAGATGATGGGGTTGAGCATTGGGGTCAAGATGGTGTAGAAGACAGCCAGAACCTTGTCCTCTGTTGGAGATCGGAGGAATCTTGGGCGTAGATAAGTGTAAACAAAGGGAACATAATAGAAAGTCACCACAGTCAGGTGGGTGCTACAGGTTGAATAGGCCTTCTTCCTCCCTCCTGCTGACTGCATGTGGTAGACAGCAAGGAGAACCCGGCCATAGGAACACGCAATACCAATAAAAGGAAACACAAGGAAGAGAGTGGTGCTCATAAACACTGTGTACTCATAAACCCAGGTATCCACGCAGGCCAGGGTCAACATGGCTGGGACATCACAGAAGAAATGGTTAATGGCCCTAGATTGACAGTAAGGGATTTGGAGGGCATAAGCAGTGTGGGCACAGGAGTTGATAGAGGCCATTGTCCAAGATCCTGTTATCATCAGCACACACACTCTTTTGCTTATACGAATGGGATAGTGGATAGGAAAGCAAATAGCCACACAACGATCATAGGCCATAGAAGTCAAGAGAAGGGCTTCAGCAATTGTTAAAGTTAAGAAGAGGAAGCTCTGAACCCAACACCCAAAGAAGGAGATAGATGTATTTCCAAACAGAAAATTGAAAACCATTTTGGGGACAATGGTGGAGATGTAGTTCAGATCCATGAGAGAGAGCTGACTAAGGAGGAAATACATGGATGTGTGCAGATAGGTGTCCAGGAGGATGAGAAGGATCATGGACAGATTGCCACACAGAGCCATTAGGAAAATGAGAACAGTGAGAATGAAGAGGAACAGTCCAATTCTTGATGGTGGAAACAATCCCAATAAGATGAAATCAGTTGATGTTTGATTAGAATTTTCCATGGGGCATTGATATGATTTTCCTAGAGGCAAAAACAACAGTAAATTAATATAAAAGTATAAGCTATTTTTAACATTATTTTAGTCAGATTATGTAGTATTTAAAATTATATAACTCTTAAATGAAGAACTGAACTTATCAGTTTTGGAAAACAGAAAGCTTATTTTCTGACCCAGTGATTAAAATTTGAATATGCAAACATTTACGGCCAAAGTGTTTTCTAAGAAATCCGTAAAGTTATTTAAAAAAAAAAAGTTTTCAGATGGAGAAGGTCAAATATCTTATGACTGCACTGATTAAGTAGTTGGTAATAACAACAGCAAACAAACACCCTGAGACAGAGATTGGATAGATGGTTACCAGAGGGGAAAGGGGGAGGGAGGAGGTTGAAACGGATAATTAGGCACATGTGTGTGGTGATGGATTTTAATTAGTATTTGGGTGGTGAACATGAGAACATGATGTAATCCATGCAGAAATAGAAATATAATGATATACACCTGAAATTTATACAATGTTATAAACTAATGTTACTGCAATAAAGAAACAAAAAAACAAAAAACAGTTTTATTATGACTTCATAGGGATAAGTATGATTTACTGCCCTTCACAAACTCAGGTATCATCAAAATCAGATATATTCAAAACATATGAATAGAAAATTTATGTAAATCCATAGATTATACAGTTTTAGTATCAATAAATGTTTATGACCCTTAAGGGATGATTTTTCTTTCATATTCAAGCCCTAAAACAACAGCAACAACATAAAAAGAGTGCCATTTTGAACAGAACTCAGAAAAGTAAATGAGAAATATTTTATTGAAAGATATTTTCTTGAAAATTCTAAATGTCTTCTTGAAAGCATTTTCTGAAAATTGTCAATATTGCCAACAAATTTATGGCCCTAAAAGCACCTAGATATAGAAAATAGCGCTAATAATGAAGATAACTATATATAGAAATAGTAACTGAAATAGCATTAGATTTTAAAATAATTTATATTTTTGTATTTTAGCAATATATACTAGAAGATGGAACAATGCTGTCAACCTTGTCACCCCAGACACAAAGTGTGATGTAACGAAGTTGGAAGGATAGGAAAACAGAAAAAGACCTGGAGGTGGTGGTACGTGGAGAGGGATGGTCTCCATCCACAGTGGCCGAGGTGACGAGTCAAAAAATAGCATTTGATATTTATTAATTAAGTGTTAGAAGAAAAGCATATTCGTGGAAAATACATGGTAAATAGAGGGGGAAAGTGATAAAACAATATGAATTATTTGCCTTGAGGATCTGGAGGAGTGGGTTATGGGACCATAATTTTACTCTGGGGGCTGTTGAAATCATGTTCTTGCATTATGTGAACAAATATTTAAGTGGTGTAAAACTGATGTCACAGTTACAAATTTAACTCACAACTAACACTATACTCAATTGTGAAAGACTGAAAGCTTTTCCTGTAAGATCAAGAACAAGGTAAGAATGCTGATTTTTATCACTTCTAATCAACGTATACTGGAAATACTAACTAGAACAATTAGGCAAGAAAAACAGATAAAAAGACATCCAAATTGGAAAGGAAGAAGTAAAATTATCATGGTTCACCAACACCAGAATCTTAGATGGAGAAAATTTTAAGAGTCCACAAAAAAATCTGTTAGAACTGATAAATTCAGCAAAGTTGCAAGATACAAAATCAGTTGTGTTTGTACACACTCATAATGTAAGATCGTAAGAAGAATTTAGAAAACAATTACATTTACAATATCATCAAAAAGAATTAAATACTTAGGAATAAACTTAACAAGGAAGGCAAAACACTTGTGCCTTGAAAATCACAAAACATTGCTGAAAGACATTGATGAAGTGACAAATCAGTAGAAAAAAAGCCTGTGTTAATGCATTGGAAAACTTAATTTTATTAAGATGTCGATACTATCATAAACAAACTTCAGATTCAGTGAAATGCCTATCATAATCCCAATGAGGTTTTTTGCAGAAATAGAAAAATACATCCTAAAATTCATATGGAATCTCAAGGTACCCCAAATAGCCAAAGCAGTCTTAAAAAAGAATTAGAGAACTCACTCTTTCTGATTCAAAACTTACCACAAAGCTACATTAATAAAAACAGTGTAGTATTGGCATAAAGACAAACAAACTGACAAAACAGAATAGAGACACTAGGAAAAAAACTTCACATGTGTGTTCAAATGACTTTTGACAAATGTCTCAAAACGATTCAATGGGGAAATACTGGTGAGAAAATGGGACATGTACATGCAAATAATAAAAGTGTACCATTACTTTACACCATACACATAAATTAACTTAAATGGTTCAAAGAGCTAAATATAGAGCTAAACTTATAAACTTTTAGAGTAAAACATAGGGGAAATGTTTCATGACACTGGATTTACCTGTGCTTTACTGGATATGACACCAAAGCATGTGCAACAGCAATAAAAATAAGGCTTCATTGGACTTCATCAAAATCAAAAACTTTTGTGCATCAAAGAACTTTATCAGCAGAGTAAATCAGCAGCAAACCCACAGAATGGAAAAATATTTGCAAAATGTATATCAGATAAGGGATTGATATAAGGAACATGTAAAGAACTTTAACTCCACAACAACAGAAAAACTAATTTAAAAATGCAGGAAACACTTGAATAAATATTTCTCCAAAGAAGATATACAAATGGCCAATAAACACAGGAAGAGATGCTCAACATCACTAATTATTAGGGGAATTCAAGTCAAAACTACAATAAGATACCAACTCTCACCCACTAGGAGGCTACTATTGAGAAAAGAAAAATAACAAGTGTTGGCAAGGTTGCAAAAAAATTTGTAACACTTGTGCAATACTAGTGGGAATGCAAAATGATGCAACCACTGTGAAAAATGCTATGGCAATTTCTCAACAAACAACAACAACAACAGAGAACCACCATATGATTCAGCAATTACCCTTTTGAGTATATGTACAAAAGAAATGAAACCAGAGTCTAGAACAGATATTTGGACACCCATGTTAATAGTAGCTTTATTTGCAATAGTTGAAAGGTAGAAGCAACACAGTGTACATTGACAGATTAATGGATAAACAAAATATGGTATACATATATGATGGACTATTGATCAGTCTTAAAAGTGAAGGAAATTTTGCTACATGTTACAACATGGATGACACTTGCAGATATTATGCTAAGTGAAATAAGCCCAGTCATGACAAGCCATACACATAATTCCACGTATATGAGTTACTCATAGTTAATTCATAGAGATGAAAGTGGAATGGTGGTTGTCAGGAGATGGGAGTTGGAAGAAATGGAGAGTTAGTGTTTAATGGGTGGAGTTGCAGTTGGGTAAGATGAAAATGTTCTGTGGTGATTATAGTCATGGTTGCACAATAAGGTGAATGTATTTAATGTTATTGAACTGCACACTTCAAAATGAATAAAATGGTAAATTTTACAGTGTGTATATTTATCACAATAAAAATTCAAAAATGGTATTTAAATATAACTTAAATTATTCCATATTTTGAACCGCAAGTATATTGTACCAAACCTATGGCAGCATCCTAAACGTGTGCAGATCAAAATAATGTGTGCCCTCTGACAACTTGCAAAGGAAAAAGTGGGAGAGTAAATATTTTCAATAAATGTTGGTTGGATTCAACATGTTATATCATATGATACGGTTGCATGGTATACAATTTACATTGCTAATTTAATCAGTGACAAATTAAAAAATGTAATATTTGAAATTATCAATGAAATTATAATCATTCTTATCACATGTATTTTATATAGGGATGTTTATGACAAAGTTTCCACGAGGTAGTTAATATTATCCCACTCTAAAGGTAAAAAAAAATTAGCACAGAACAGAAATAATGACGGGCACGTCAGATCTGATATTTGATGTCATGTATCATGATAGCCAGTGGAGCATGTTTTTGATTTTTCTTGTTGTACTCTTCTAAAATCCTGTCATATGATATTATTTAAAGGACCTCTGCATCTGAAAGCAAAATAATCTCAACTGTTGAATATCAGCCTTGAATATTCCAAAGTCAAAGGCAAAGAGGACATTTTTCTTAGGTGAAAATATAACAAAACAGCTTATTTTTGTGCCTTTTATTTTGTATTTATCCACTAGAAGAACAATAAACAAACTATTTCCAGACCACTTACAAAAATTTTCAATTTCTTTGATTTTTTTAAATTTCCCTAAATTCTTTGCAATCTAGGTTTCGGCATTAATGGCATTCTTTATGGGGGGAAAGAGCTAGCAGAAAAAACTTTGATGCTGGTTTCACAGTGAACAAAAAAGAAAGAAGCCTTGAATCTGGACCACGTCACCTATGGAAGAGAAGATAAATGTTAAACTTGTGTTGACCGTTTCCACAGGTTGGTGTGTGTAATGTGTCAGAATAAGTTCCAGGACTACATTGTATTTACTAGTGACCACACGTTCTTGAGCTTGATAAGAACACTGACATTTTATAGATGATAAAATTGAGATTCAGAGATTTTAAGTGACTCTACCTTAAAATAGACAGTTGGAAAGCAAGATTTTTAGATCTATCATCTATCTATCTCTATAAATGCATCTTTAATCTCATCCTTCAAATATTCAATGTTTGTAGGTAATGAATCTGAAACCAGGCTATGTCACTTTTTATCCACCTACACAGAAAAGAACTGAAAAGAAAGAAAAAAAGAAATTGAAGTTAATAAAATAGAAATTCTATATAAGTGGCAGAAAGACAATGATGTATGTGAAAACTTCCTTAAAACACAAATAAAATTATTTTAATATTTACAGTTTATTCATTTCAACATATTCTTCTATTTTCTCATGTATACTGGCTTTACTATATTTTGACTTGACCTCACAATGACGATACACATTATCTTACAAAAATGGTTTCTGAAAGCCTCTAAATGAAATCCAATTCATGTCTTGCCCCCATTACAAAAGCATCCCTCCCTAGCAGAGTTTGCTTGCAAAGGAACACCTCTCTTATCTCCTGCGTAATTTACATCATAGGTTTACAAATTCTATATGATGTGTAAAGCCATCCATGTGCTGTTCAAGTTTCAAAGTGAATTATTGATTACCATTTTTGAAGGCAATGTGCATCAATTTTATTGCAGACCTTTTTTCCTAGATTTATATTTTGAGTTGGAAAAAACACTGAAAAATGCTTATTTTAGTGATTAATATATTTATAGAACTTATAGTTTTTAAAAATATAGTAGTCTAATTATTAAGAGATTAAAAATTGAATCAGAGATATAAAATGATTCATTCAAGACTGTACCATGACCTAGTGATAGAGTTTGAAAATGCGGAAGAGTGTCCTCCAGAGTCTAGATATTGCAGAATTTTCCTCGGATGCATGATTCTTATACCATACATGCTCCTCGCTTTCGATCAAAGCTATTCCTAAAGAAAGATCGTTCTTGATCAAAAAATAAGGCTGGTGTGATCATTTACAGAGGTGCAGCAAGAGTGAGGATTTACCTAGGAAGCCTCCTGAAGCTTCTTTGCAGGAAGGGTTATAAAAAATCTCAGATTAGACTTTTAAAAGTCTCTATAGTACAAGGGACTCTCCCCAAGCTTTCATAGAAATTTGGATCACTTCTCTTCTCAAGATGTCTGAAATATCCTAAAATGCTGGACCTTTCCTAAAGGGACCTTCCTTACTCTTCCTTACTCCCTAAAGGGACTTCCTTACAGTGACCAGGTCACTGGGTCAATTTTACTGGAGATCTTTAGACTCATTAACTACATAAAGTCAACCTTAGTTCCTAAAAGTTGGCGGATAATACCTGAATCAGTATGTCTACAGTAAGAAGTATTTTACAGTGCCATCAGTGATGTAGTATTTACAGCATCATAAAATGGCTTTAAGAGAATCAGAATCAGATGAGTGTCCCCTGGAGTTAAGACAAGAATAGTTCTCCACAGTGGAGCCCTACACGAGATTCCATGTCCCTTCCAATTTTTCAACAGGTTCTACTAAAGAAGAGACAAAGAGTATGTAATGGTCTGTGTTAGTTTACTGTCTTATGAATTTTAGTGATAGTATTTAATATTCAAGTAATGTGTATTTCAATTTTTAGAATGTATACAGTTTAAGAACCATACATTTTTATAGTATAAAGATATCCATAATACACAATGAATATCAGTGTGTGTGTACATTTGTATGCTTCTAATTTATGCATTTCCATGAAATTCCACAATGGAGAATCAGCATTAATAGATAAATAGGTAATTAGCTAGACAGATATTTTCAAAGACAGAAACTGATTATAAGAATACTTCCTTCAAATTTTGTTTTCCAATGGGGATGGGTTTATTCTGCCTCATTGCACAAGCACACTGGAGAGATTTTAGCTTGAAAACTAGGTCTAATTCTAGCTCACATACTTAATATAAATGTAAACTTGAACTAAAGAATTTAGCTGCCAGAGCCTGTATCTTTTATGTAGAACAGATATAAAGAAACATGAATATTCCAAGCTATCTATGAGATAAATCATAATGAAAATTTAGTGCGCGACTGGGTATAAATTATAAATGAAGTGTAGCTGTAAATTTTAGCATCTTTATCATTATCATTGTTGTCACTGTCATTTACATTCATCTCACTTGTCATTCACTATAATTGTATGATGATATAGTTTTCAAATTGTTTCTGTATGCTACATTCATTCGATTCTCACAAAAACTGCAGGGTTGTGAATACAGATACTATTATTATTATTTCACTGGAAACGTATTGATGTGTATAAGAAGTAAAAAATAAATGACTAAAATTCATTGGTTAAAAGCATAAGACACTTCAATTTCACCTAGCATGTGTTTAAAAACAAAAAAAGAAGAAAACAAAAATGGGTAACTGTAACTAAACCTGTAGTTACCCAGATTATTTCAAAACGTTGTCCTTCAAATTATATATATATATACAGACAGGTATTATTAAGCATTCTTTTTCTTTAACCTTCACCATATGTTACATTTTATATTTTCATATAAAATCTTGACAAGTCATTTATAGGTTTTAGTTAAAAAGAGTGAATTCATGTAGGGTTAAAAAAGCAAGTAGGAAGCAGCATTACAAGTATCATGGATGCCATGAAACCAGTATTCATTCATGGAAAAAAAATAATAATAAAATAGCAGAAACTAAGAAAGGCTGTCCTTTACAATCCTTATTGAGGATTTGGATCCTTAAATGTTAGGTTTATTCTTCAAGGATCACTTGGGCACATCCAAAGCATACTCCAATATGATTAGGCCCTATCTCTTCCAATCACCCTCATCTTACTTCCAATCCAGAGAGCACATTTATGAACCAGCTTCAGAGCTATATTCTGTTGCCTATTTCATACTCTACAATTTCTTCTGAACAGTATTGAAAAAATGCAGCCACTCACTCGACCTCAAACTCTATTTCAAATCTTTTATTTCTTAACTTAACCAACTCTTACATAGATTACATCACTCATTTCTTAAACTCATTTTAAGGATCGCCTTAAATCCTGCATGATATCAGTCCCAACAGTAACCAACATTGCCAAAAGGGTTAACACAATGGAATGAACACCTCTGTGATCACATCTTATGCTTGCATGAAAACACCTCTACTCCCGAAGAACATAATTCACTTTACCTATGCTGTTTGAAAGCATTCTCAACTTAGCTGCAATCGTCCCCATTTCCAGAGGATACAAAGCAACCTCTTTTCTTTAATGAGTATTATTTGTCCTTCAACTTCTCTTTTTTCTATAAATATCTTGGTTCAATTATGGCCAAATAAATTCTTCTTGCATTTGAAGTACCGTTTAAATTAATATAAACTTTTATCATATATTTTATCAGCAGGTCATAACCATATTCAATTATATTCCAGAATATGGTATAGTTAAGGTAGGCCCAGGAATTACTTGCCATAAATCCAGAACAGTTCATAGACAATATCAGCACTTGCCTTCATCAATTTTACTGTTTTATTATCATTTCAAATGATACTCACAATCATTTATAAATAGATGAATTCTCAGAATGGTATAATATCACATTTTAGGTTTAAAAAGAGCTTCGTGTCTTAAAAAATGTGAACAAGTGTTCAAGTAGACCATTCATTTTCTATTTTTAAGGATATATATATATTAATATAAATTATTTATATATCTTATTTAAACCCACTTTATTCAAATGAATTTTTTTTTTTGGAGTTCCCTAGTTAATGAGATGCCTAAATGTATCCATCGCTTATTATACGTAGAATCACTGAATTATGAATAAAGTTCTCTTAAGCACTTGCTAAAAAGTTCTTCTTATGTGGTGAACAAAAATAAAAATACAATTATGATTAGTACCTTTTATTATCTCCACACTTTCACAAACTCGCTGGCTTGGTTAGCTGACAGCGGTCCAACTGTCATCATTTGAACAAAGTAACTTTCTGTAAATTTCCTTGGCTATTTTCCAAACAAATGTACGTATTAAATTTTAATCTCTACACTTGACATTTTAGATACCTCCAACGAAACTCAGCAGCAACATTGACTCTAGGCATTCCTCACCTGGAGATTTAGTCTAATGCATGTTCTTTTTTTTTTTTGGTATTCATTTGGGAATGTTCCCTGAGCCTTGGGCAATGCAGATTAAGTCACTAATAGTCCAGGATGGCCATAAGCCAAGATTGGGGGAGTTCTGATAATTTCTTTAGATGTTTTCACAGGTGTGTTAAGGGTCAGTTCAGTGGAGAAAGAAACAAATATATTTATTCAGATTCTACTGGTTTTATCTCTCTTAAATTTTATGGATCATATATATTTATATATTGTTCAGTAAGTGCACAGTAATGATGTATCTGCATAAATTAATTTATTTTCTGGCTTTGAATTATATTGGCCTATAAATTTAATAAATTAAATAGGATGTAGTTAACTTAATAAAAACATATAAGCAGAAATTCTTAAAATATCACACGTAAGGGAGTTATCTTTAATTTATTTTAGTGATTATATATTTTCATTGTTCCTATTCTGTTGGAAAAATCCATTAAACTGTAAAATAATTTTCACTTATTAAACTAATAAGAAAGTAATGATGTCACTCACTTTGATTCAATTATACTTAAAATATATTTAACAGTGCATTGTTATTGCAGATAATACCTTAATTGTTCTTATATTTCCCATGATTTCCAGTAACTGAATTAATTACACCTTTTACTTTGGAAGGGGTTATATTAATTCATTTTAAATTTTTAAAAAAGATTTTTAGCACATTTGAATTTTTTATTATAATATGTCTCAGTGAAGACTTCTTCATATTCAATCTATTTTGAGTTCTTTGGGCTTCTTTGGCCTGGGTGTTCATTTCCTTCCCCAGATTTGGAAGGTTTTCTGTCACGATTTCTTTATATAAGCTTTCAGCTCCTTTATCTTTCTGTGTTCCTTCTGGGATTCCCACAATTCCACTGGTTTGCTTATGGAATCCCATAAGTCCTGTAGCCTTTTATTCACTCTTTTTCATTCTATTTTCTTCTTGTTCTTCTGACTGGGTAATTTCAAGTGATCTGTCTTTGAGCTCACTGATTCTTTCTTTTGCTTGTTCAAGTCTGCTGTTGAGACTCTGTAATGATTTTTTCAGTTCAGTCGTTTTCTCCTTCAGTTCTAGAATTTCTATTTGGTTTTCTTTTTCTGTTTTTTTTTTTTTTTTTAAGGTTTTCATGTCTTTGTTGAACATCTCATTTTGTTTAAATTGTTTTTGTGATTTTGTTTAGTTGTTTATATGTGTTCTCTTTTAGTTCACTAAACTACTTTAAGATAAATATTCTGAATTCTTTGTCAGGCAGTGTTTAGTTCTCCATTTCTTTAGGGTCAGTTGTTTGTGCTTTATTTCGTTCCTTTGGTGGTGTTAGGTTTCTCTGACCCCTTGTGAACCTTGTAGTCTTGCTTTGGTGTTTGCATATTTGAAGTAATTCTTTCTTTATAGAATCAATTTGACAGGGAAAGCCTTTCACCACTCAGCCCAGCCAGAGATTTTGGGCAGGCTAGCAGGCAAGTACCATGGGGGAGATTACTTAGAGAGTTCGTGGGTGAGTGGGTTTGATGCCTGACTCCCCAGTGATACTGGATGCTTACTTGACACCCTTTTCCCCATGGGAGAGCTCTAAAGCAGAGAAAATCTTTCTCTGCCCCCTGCCACACAGTATTAGGGAAGGGTGACTCAGGTAGGGTGAACTGTCCTTCCCACTCCCTTCAGTGCAGCTTCTTCCATTTCTGTTCTTCACCTGAGTTTTATAATCTTTCATCTGGAATCCAGAGCTCTCATGAAGGTATGTTCATACATGAAAAGTTATTTATATCTATGTTTCTGTGAAGGGATGTAGGCTACAACCTCCAATTCCACCATCTTCCTGACACAAATAACAGGTGTGGACTTGTCGAGGTAGCTCTGTGTTCAGTCAGAGAATTACTGAGTGAATCTCTCACAGCCCTATCATGCCCTTGCACACCCAGGAAATAAAGTGGTTCTGAAATACTTCTCTACTCCCCAAGAGTGCACTGGAAGGAGCGGCAGATTGTTGCTGCACACCTCCCCAGGAGACACCACATGATCCAGCAATTTCACATCTTGGTATATATTGAAAGGAAAGGAAATTGTTGTGTTGGAGAGGTATCAGTACTCCCATGTTTGTTGCAGCATTATTCACAATAGCCAAGATATGGAAACAACCTAAGTGGCTATTGATGGATGAATGGATAAAGAAAATATGGTAAATTTATGTACAATGCAATATTATTTACCCTTAGAAAAGAAGCAAATCTTGTAACTATGACAACGTGGATGGACCTGGATGACATTATGCTAAGCGATATAAGCCAGACACAGAAAGACAAATATTGCATGTTCTCACTTATATATGGAATCTAAAAAAGTTCAACTCTTAAAAACCAAAGAGAATTATAGTGTTTACCAAAAGCTGTGGGGGGGGAGGGGGAAATTTTAGTCAAAGGGTAAATAGTTTCAAATACGCAGGATAAAAAATTTCTATAGCTCTAATGTAGAATGGGGTGACTATAGGTAATAGTACTATATAATATACTTAAATTTTTCTAATTCATTAGGTCTTAACTGTTCTAATCAAAAAAAGTGACGATGTGATGGATATATTAATTAGTTTGATTGTGGTGATCATTTTGCAAAGTATATGTGTATCAAATTATCACACTTTACACACTAAAATACACAATTTTATTAGTCAATTACAGTTCAACAAAACTGAAAAAAGTATAAATTGTTATACAAAAAACCAAAATATTATTTTATTCCAAATAGATAAGGTCCATCCCAAACAATTTATTGTTTTTTGGTTCTAATTTACTCTTTTTGGGAGATAAACAGTATTGTAGAACTGGCATACTGAATGATGTCATCAGTTTAAGCATTTTCTATTTTCATTTATACATGTTAGTGAAATATTCTCCCAAAATTTAGTGGAAAATACATTCCCTTTATAACAATGGAAAAAAAGAATGACAAAGAAAAACAAAACTGATGCTTAGAATATACAATTATTATGTGAAACCCTTATTTTTTAAATCTTCTAGATTAATTTTAGTTCCTTCTCTCTAGGCATGGAACATTATTTTTCTTCATGACTGGACACTGATGAATTGATGTGTAACTAGGGCTTTGGGATTAAGGTAGATTGTCTACCTTTTAACAAAGTGGATTTTCTGAATCACTCTTCTCAGGGCCCCCATCACCTCCTTGTTTTTCAGGCTGTAGAACATGGAGTTGATCATTGGGGTCAGGATGGTGTGGAAGTCAGCCAGAGGTTTGTCCTCTGTTGGATATCAGAGAGATCTCAGCATAGATGGGTGTAAGCAAGAGGCATATATTAGAAAGTCACCACAGTGAGGTAGGTGCTGCAAGTTGAATAGGACTTCTTCATCCCTTCTGCTAATTACATGTGATTGAGAGCAAGGATAACTCAGCCATAGGAACACACAATACCAGCAAAAGGCAACACATGGAATAGGGTGGGACTCACAAACACTGTATACTCATAGACCCAGGTGTCCATGTAGGCCATAGTCAACATGGCTGGGACATCACAGAAGAAATGATTGATGGCTCTTGATTGGCCTTAAGAGATTTGGAGGGCATATACAATATGGGCACACGAATTGATAGAGCCCATAACCTAAGATCATATTATCATCAGAACACACACATTTCAGCTCATATGAATGGGATAGTGGAAGGAAAGCAAATAGCCACCTAATGATCATAAGGCCATAGATGCCAATAATAAGCCTTTTGAACCTGCTAAAGTCAAGAAGAATCTCTGAATCTAACATCCAACTAAGGAGATAGATTTGTTTCTAAACAAAAAATTGGAAGCCATTTTGGGCACAGTGGTGGAGATGTAGTTCAAGCCATGAGGGAGAGCTGACTAAGTAGGAAATACATGGGTGTGTGCAGATGGGTGTCCAGGAGTATGAGGAGAATCATTGCCAAACAGAGCCATTAGGAAAATGAGAACAATGAGAATGAAGAGGAACAGGCCAATGCTTGATAGTAGAATAACCCCCAAAAGGTGAAAATAGTAGATGTTTGATGGTTTTTTTTCCTAGGGTTTTCATTTAGATTTTCCTGAAGACAGATGCAACATTACATTAGTATAGAACAACAAGCTCTATTTAATGCATTGTTATAGTCACACTGTGATTTAGTCATGAAACATTGCAGCTCTTATATGAAGAACAAAATTACCTGTTTTGAAAAAAAACTTCAGTTTTTGCCTCATAGATAAAATCTTGATGAGACAAAAATCTGTGGCCAAAATATTTTATGGAAATCTTTAAATTTGTAGGAATAAAACATTTCTTTAATGACTTTATTAGGATACATATTTTTTATTTCCAAACATAATTCAAGTATTATGAAAGTTAGTTAGACTTTATGCTTTAAATATATGCTAAAAAACTCAATGTAAATGCATAAAAAATAGACCCATATTTCAATACATTTTTGACCCTTGGAGGATGATTTTTTTCTTTTATATTTAAGCCCTAATCCCTCTGACACTGCAGTACCCTATCAGCTCAGGTTGCAGATCTATATTCTCCTTTTGAGTTCTCCTTAAAAAGCTTGCCAAATCAAGCTTCTTAGATGTCAAGTATCATTATTTGCTTCTTCTTTCCAGAAATCTACAATAAAACTTTAATGCGAAATACAATTTATGCCAAGTCATTCTCTTCTGCCTCCTCACCCAACTTCCAAATGCTCAAGTAAAAGTCGATTCTTTTCCTGAGAATCTATACTCAAATTTCTTTGTAGCCCCCATGACTCTGCTCAAACTCTTCCAAAAGAAGACTGTGTATTTTGACAAAGTGATCTCAATGCTTATATAGCATTATACGTTTCTTTATGGCACTTTTTTTTTCTCATTTCTTTTTTTTCTTTCCATCATTAATTCAAAACTCTTCCCATTTCTAGATAAGTGTGGGAGTATAGGCACATATATTTATCACCTCTCTGTCATAAAACTTAACTAACATCATATCAAATAAGCAAATATGTTATAATTTTAAAATGTGGGGAAGAGAGAAGAGGAGGGGACTCAGGGAGGAAAGATTTCAGGACCTTTTGGATGAAGGAATTTTGAGAAACAGTCAGTAACCTGAATGGAGAATGGAAAATGGCATCCAGTGACTCTCCTTAGTGGGCATGAGTGGGGGGATTCTCCTCCTAGGGAATACCATCAGTGAGCAAACTCAGCGTGCTATGCCCAAAAAGGGGTTGCATTACTTAGTCTTTTAATGTTGCTCTGAGCAAAGGTCACCAGACTTTTGAGGGAGTCTCCAAATGAAAGAGGGACACGCACGCACACACACACACACACACACTGAGTCAAAAATGACTAGGAAAAGTGCAAGAAAACTTTATAAAAAAATTCACATCCAGAGAAATACGAAAAGCTGTTAAATCCACAGTCCAAATATCATGTAGAATATAACAGGAAGTGCCAGGTAACAATGAAGGACTTCTGGAAATTAAAAAAAGATAATAATTAATGCAATAGATTCAATGAAATTTTCAAAAGATAAATTGGAGAAAATGGACCAGAAAGAAAAGAACAACTAAATAACAGTGTAACAAGTAGAAAATATAGAATTAGAGAATTAGTTTAAGATGACCCAACATATACTTATGGACATTTCTAAAAATTCATATGACATAATAATTATGGAGTGAGTATTGTCAAAAAAACATTTTCTCATAATTGTGATATATGAGGTACGATATTCAAATAGCATGCAAATAACACGGAAAAATAAGCGAGAAATAATTTATAAAAGGATATTTTCTTGAAAACTGTAAATATCTTCTTGAAAACAATTTCTTGACAATTCTCAATATCAGCTATATAGATAATATCCTAACAACTTCTTCAGAGAAATTATAGTAATATAATGAGAAGAACTGTATGCATTAATAGTAGCAGGTTTCACAATAATGTTATATTTTTTATATACAACCAATAAACTCTAGAAGATGGAACAATGCCATCAAGTCATGTCCCCAGATCAAGTGGATGTAGTTACCTTGAGAGTGTGGAAGGAGAGGAAGAGGGTGAAGGTGGTGATGTAGGGAGGGAGCAGCCCCCCATCCACAGTCTGAGTAACAAATCACAGTCTGGTATTTGTGATTTAGGAATCAAGCATTAAAAGATAAGCATAGTGTTTACAATATCAGAGCAATATAGGGAAAATTATAAAATAATTTGACGTATTTGCCTTGGGGGTCAGGAAGAGTGGGTTATGAGATCATCATTTTACCCTGTGTGTTGTTGATGCCATTTCCATTCATTATTTGAATAAAATATTAAAGTGGTATAAAATTACTTCAGACTTAATGATTTGCATTATTGCTCAAATTATTGAATAAGTGAATTTCCAAATAAACTGTAAGACATCTATGGCAGGATCCTGGGCCTACATGGAACAATTGATTTGTAATTATTGTGTGGCTGCTGACAACTTGCAGAGGAAAAACAGAGAAAGCAATTTTTTTTTATAAATTGGCATTTGGATTCAATATGAGACCAGCATATTAGACTACTGTAAATTATAATTTATATTAGTACTTTCAATTACTGACAAGATTGAAAATGTAATATTAGTATTTACCAATGAAAGTAACATTGCAAGTACTTCTATCGTTTATATTTTATACAGGGCTGAATCCAACAAAAATTCCATGAGGTAGTTAATATTATCCCAATTTAACAATGAGGAAAAAGAAACACAGAATAGAAATAATAAATCACAAGTCAGAATTGTCTTTGGTGCCATATCACCTAACCGCCAACTCAGCATCGTTTTGAATATCTATCTTCCCCTGTTCTTATGTGCAATAACCTGTCATATGATATCACTTAAAGAAGTATTGTATCTGAAAGGGAAGCAACGTCAGTCATTAAATATCTGTTTCAATGTCAAAAGAGATAATTGTTTTCTTATGTAAAAAAAAAAATAGATCATTTCCCTTTTATTTTGCTTTCATCCAATGAAATAACATTAAGTAATCAATTTGTAGGTCCTTTACAAAATATTTTCACCTGTATTGATTTTTTAACATTCTAATGAAACTTTGTGGTTTGGGCATCAGTATTAATGACAATACACCCAGAAGAAAGGAGCAACCAGATTGTTTCTTAGTGAGTTGGAGAAATAAACCTTGAACCTGGAGAAGGTCCATACATGAAAGAGAAGATACAGATATAAACTTTTATTGATCATCTCCACTGGGTAAAACCCGATACGTGTCAAGATTTGCGCCATGATTAAATGAAATTTAATTGCTTATAAATATATTTTGAGGGTGATATAACCACTGACTTTTTATAGACGATAATCCAAGTTTCAGAGATTTTAAGTGACTCTCCCTGAATCCTCATAGAAATTTAATACTAAATGGAGAGATACAAATATCTACATCTTAAAGTTTTATTTAAAGACATATCTTTTCTTATCCTTCAAACAGTTTTTGGCAATTATGAAATGAGTGTTATCTTTTTAACTGCTCAAAATTAAAAAAATAAAATAAGAGGGCGGTGACATCAGCATCATGGCAGATTGATTGTTCTTTCTGTCTCTCCCTTCTAAGTTACAACCAGTAGGACATCCACTGACCAACAAAACGCTCTCTGCACAGCACACCAGAATGCCTGAGAGATTCATACATCTACGCCTCTGATAGTAGGTGGAATGGACATCCTGGAGGCACTGAAATGAGGGGGAGCAGCAGCAGTGTCTCCCAAGAGTGGAAGTTCCAAGATATGTGGCCCCGTCTGTGTACAGTGTCCCCAGAAACTGAGGTAATGCCCATGACTGGAGGCCCCGGATATCCAGGCAACTCACACTCCCAGAGGTGCCAGGAATCAGAGTGGGCCATGACTGGACACTCCAGGCACCATGAGATACCTGTGACACAGCCTCCTCACCCTTCCCTGGTGCAAAGCCTCCAAATCCAGCCCTTTTAGCAGTGAGTGCTGCATCCAAAACACAGAATATACCTAGATTTGGTGGTGATTCACATGACCTGAGGTTTCAAAATGTGCACTGGCACTGGAGACCAAGGCTGCGGGAGAGGCACAGGTGCTCATGGTTCAGCCTCTACGATTTCCCAGGCAGTGGTTGAGTGCACCTGTGACCTGAAGCTTCAGGAAACACAGCTGCTCTCATGGCTTAGAGCATAACTCTCCCCAATCACGGCATGTGGGCCTGAAACCTGAGGCTTTAGGAGCTGCAGCAATAACTATGACCAACCACCAGTGGTGAAACCCCCACCATCAACTCTACCAGCAGTGGGGGTGGCACACAAGACCCCAGGCCTCTGGCAGTGGCAGCCAAACATGTGAACCTAGAGCCCCTGGCAGAAACATGTCAGTGCCCTCAGATAACCTGGAAGCAGCAGTGCAGGTGGGACCTGTGGAAGCAGCATCTGAGCACATGGAGAGCCCACAGAGCCTGTGGGAGATAACAAGACCCAGACAACCCCAGAAACAACAGAGGTGCTCACAGCCTGGTGACCACAGTGGTGATACCCACAACTACACTGACATTGTAACCAGTAAGACACCAACGACCTAGGAGGTACAAGGAGGGCACAGATGATGCCTCTCCTCTGGCAGAGGCAGTGGGGGGTGGAAAGTGCAGACTCTCAACTGCAACCAGAAGCAGCTCAGAATGAAAGTAACCAGAGCCTTAAACAAATAGGAAATGTGTTTACTACCATAAATGTGTCAGCAGAGGAAAAACTCATCAAGCACCATCAAGAACTAGAGTAACATAGTGGTACACACACACACAAAAATGACAATTCACCAAGAACCAAACTAGAAGTACAAGAAGATTGCAATCTAACCAGCAGAGAATTCAAAATAGCTGTCATGAAGAAACTCAACAAGTTACAAGAAAACTCAGAAAGACAGTTCAATGAGCTCAGGAATAAAATTAATGACCAGAAGGAGTACTTCACCAAAGAAATTGAAATTCTAAAAACAATAAAAACATAACAGAAATTCTGGAGCTGATGAACACAATTAAAGAGATAAAAAATAAAGTATAAAGCATTAGAAAAATAAAGTAGAAAAGCATACCACACGGAAGAGAGAATTAGTGAGCTTGAAATTAGAAATCCAGAAATGATTCATGTGGCAGAAGAGAATCAAGATTTTTAAAAAATGGAGAAATTCTATGAGAAATATCTGACTCAATTAGCAAAAGCAACATAAGAATAATGGGTATCCCAGAAGGAGAACAGAAGGAGAAAGGAACGGCGAGCTTATATAAAGAAATAATAACTGAGAACTTCCCAAACCTGGGGAAGGAACTGGATATACAAGTACATGAAGCTAATAGAACACTTATTTATGTCAACCCCAAAAGACATTCTCATAGGCATACTATTTTAAAGCTATCAAAAGTCAGGGACAGGGTCTTGTCCCATGGCTTAGCGGTTAAGTGCACGTGCTCTGCTACTGGCGGCCTGGGTTCGGATCCTGGGCACGCACCGACGCACTGCTTCTCCGGCCACACTGAGGCCGCGTCCCACATACGGCAACTAGAAGGATGTTCAGCTATGACATACAACTATCTACTGGTGCTTTGGGGGTAAAAAAAAGGAGGAGGATTGGCAATAGATGTTAGCGCAGAGCCGGTCTTCCTCAGCAAAAAAGAAGAGGATTAGCATGGATGTTAGCTCAGGGCTGATCTTCCTCACACACGCAGACAAAAAGAGTCAGGGCTAAAGAAAGAATATTAAGGGTCCTCAGAGAGAAGAAAATAACTTACAAAGGAACCCCCATTAGGCTATCATTAGATTTCTCAGCAGAAACTCTACAGGCTAGGAGAGAGTGGAGTGAGATACTCAAAATATTGTAAGACAAAAACTATCAGCCAACAATACTCCATGCAGCAAAGTTATCCTTCAGACATGAGGGAGAAATAAGGAGAAACAAAAGCTGAGGGAATTCATCACCATTAGACATAACTTACAAGAAGAATTGAATGGAGCTCACCTACTTGAAACAAACAGGCAAAGGTATACAAAGCTTTGAGCAAGGTGATAAATATACAGACAGAATCAGAAAATTGGTACTCTATATCAAAATAGGTTTGTAAACGCAATTATAACATCAAGGCTAAAGAGAAAGAAAGCATCAAAAATAACTATAATCATTTCAACTTGGTAAGAAACTCACAGTACAAAAAGAGGTAATTTGTGACAACAAAAACATAGAAGGGGAAGAGAAAAGGACAGAACCTACATAGGCCAATGGAAAAAGATGCTATAAGCCTGAAAAAGACTATCTCACCTATGAGATCTTTTACACAAGCCTTATGGTAACCATAAAACAAAAAATCAGAGCAGAGTCACAAAACACAAATGAAAAAAAGAAAAAAAAAAAACCAGAGGAAACTGAGAAACACATAACAGAAAATGGCCAAACTGAAATGGCAGACAGAAATACAAGGAAAAAGAATCAATAGAAATATAGAACAACCAGAAAACAAAAGATAAAATGACAGTATTAAGCCCTCATATATCCGTAATCACTCTTAAATGTAAATGGTTTGAATTTACCCATCAAAAGACACCGAGTGGTTGGATGGATTAAAACATAACACCCAACAATATGCTGCCTCCAGGAAACATATCACAGCTACAAAGGCAAACATAAGCTCAGAGTGAAGGGATAGAAGATGCTACTCCAGGAAATGGCAACCAAGAGAAAGCAGGTTTAGCCATACTTGTATCAGACAAAATAGACTTCAAGCCAAAAGAGAAAAAGAAACAAAAATGGACATTATACAGTGATAAAAGAGACATTCTACCAAAATGTCATAAATTTTATTAATATGTATGCACCTGACATAGGAGCAAATTGCAATAGAGGCAATTTTACTACCTCATTTTTGATTTTAACACATTTTATTTATTTTTCTAGCCAAATTGCTCTTGCCATGACTTTGAATTCTGTGTTCCGTAGAAGTAGTGAGAGTGGGCATCCTTATCTTGTTTCTGATCCTAGCGAGAAATATTTCAGTCTTTCACCATTGAGGCAATGTTATCTGAGGGCTTTTCTTTCATATATGGCATTTATTATGTTGAAGTAGTTTTCCTCTCATCCTAGTTTTTTAAGAATATTTATCATGAAAGACTGTTAAATTTCAGGAAACATTTTTGCCTCTATTGAGGTAATCATGATTTTTATCCTTCATTCTGTTAATGAGGTGTATCACATTAAGTGATTTTTTATTTTACTTTTTTTTTAACTTTTACAGCTTTATTCAGATATAATTGACATTTAACATTGTGTAAGTTTAAGGTTTACAATGTGATGGTTTGACATATGTAAATATTACAAACTTATTACCCCAATAAGTTTAGTTGACACATCCTTCGCCTCACATAGTTACAGTTTGTGTGTGTTTCTTAAGAACTTTTCAGATCTACTCCTTAGCAACTTTCATATATACAATACAGTATTGCTATCTATATTCACCATGCTGTGTGTTACATCCCTAGAAGTCATTTATCTTATAATTGGAAGTTTGTGTCCTTTGACCACTTTTACTCCTTTTCCCCACCATCCCCCCTGCCATTGGCAGACATCGATCTAGTCTCTGAGAGGTTTTTTTTTTTTTTTTTTTTTAAGATTCCACGTATAAGTGAGATCATGCAGTATTTGCCTTTCTCTGTCAGACTTATTTCACTTGGTGTAACACTGTCAAATTTAGTCCAAGTTGTTGCAAACAGCAGGATTTCCATATTATATCATGTTATCTTTATCCATCCATTGGTTGATGGACACTTAGGTGGTTTCCATGTGTTGGCTGTTGTGAATAAAGCTACGTGAACATGGTGGGGGCAAATATCTCCTTGAGATAGTGATGTTATATTCTTCAGATATGTACTCAGAAGCAGAATTGCTGGTTCATATGGTACTTTTATTTTCCGTTTTTTGAGGAACCTACATGTTGTTTTCCATAGTGTTTGCACCACCTTACATTCAGGCATGAGGTGATATCTCATTATGGTTTTTATTGCATTTCCCTAGCGATCAGTGATGTTGAGCATCTTTTCATGTACATTTTGGCCATTTGAATGTATTTTCTTTGAAAAATATCTATTGAGATAGTTTGACCATTTTCTTTTGGGTTGTTTCTGTTTTGGCAGTTGAGCGGTAAGAGTTCCTTATATATTTTAAATATCAACCTCTTATCAGATACAGGATTTGTAATTTTTTTTTTTATATTTTGTACATTGCCTCTTCATTTTGTTGATGGTTTCTTTTGTTTTGCAGAAGTTTTTTTAATTTTAGGTGGTCCACATAATTATTTTTGCTTTTGTTGTTTGTGCTTTTGCTGTCATATTCCAAAAATTATTGCCAAGACCAATCTCAAGGATGTTTTCCCATGTTTTATTTTGGAACTTTCACAGTTTCAGGTATTACATTTATTTCATTCATGCTTGTTGAGTTAATTTTCATAAATGGTATAAAATTGTGATCCAGTTTCATACTTCTGCATGTGAATACACGGTTTTCACAAACTCTATTATTAGATTATCTTTCTCTATTGAGTGAATTGCCTACTTTGTCAAATATTAGCGGACCATACATGCATGAGCCTATTTCTATTTAATCCATTGATCTGTATGTCTGTTTTTACATCAGTATCATGGTGTTTTGATTACTATAGCTTTGTAATATAGTTTGAAATCAGGAATTCTGATGTCTTTAGGTTTATTCTTCTTCCCCTGGATTGTTTTGGCTATCTAGAGTCTTATGTAGCTCCACGCAAATTTTAGGATTTTTTTTTCTATTTCTGTAAAAAGTGTTGGAATCTTCATAAGGATTGGATTGAATGTATAAATGGCTTTAGGTAGTATGGACATCTTAACAGTATTAATTTTTTTGACCTGTAAATAAGAAATATCTTTCCATTTTTTAACCTTCTTCAATTTCTTTGTCTTATAGTTTTCAAAGTAAATATCTTTCACCTCCTCCTTGGTAGAATTTACTCCTGAGTATTTTATTATTTTTCATGCTATTGTAAGTGGGATTGCTTTCTTTACTTTTTTTTTTGTCAGATAGTTTATTGTTATGGTAAAGAAATGCAACTGATTTTTTCTTGTTGATTTTGTATCCTGCAACTTTACTGCATTTTTTTTTTTAACTCTTCTAGTGATTTGGTATAGTTTTCAGGGTTTTCAATACATAAGATCATGCCATCCACACAGATAATTTTATTTCTTTCTTTTTGATTTTTGATGCCTTTTATTTCTTTTTCTTGCCTGATTGCTCTAACTGAGATTCTAGTTGATTAGCAGTAGTGATGGGGGGACATTTTTCTCTATTCTTGATTTTAGAGAAATATTTTCAACCTTTCAGCATTGAGTATGATATTAGCTAAAGGGTTCCCATATATTGCCTTTATTTTGTTGAGGTATATATACCCAAATTATTGAGAGTGTTTATCATAAATGGATGTTGAATTTTGTCAGATGTTTTTCTGCATTTATTGAGATGGTCATATGATATTTATTTTTCACTCTATTAATGTACCATATCATATTTATTGATTTCCATATGTTAAAACAGCCTTGCAATCACAGAAATGAATTCCACTTGATCAGGGTTATGACCCTTTTAATGTGATCTTGTAATTGATTTTCTGGTATTTTGTTGAAAATTTTTGCATGTATATTCATCAAGGATATGGGCGTATAGTTTTCTTTTCTTGTACTGCTCTTATCAGGATTTCACATCAGAGTAGTGCTGGTTTCATAACACAAGTTTAGAAGTGTTCCCTCCTTCAATTTTGTTGGAAAAGTTTGAGAAAGATTGTCATTAATTCTTCTTTAAATATTTGGTAGAATTCACTAAGGAAAATAATGAACACTGGGATTCTCTTTGTAGGGAGATTTTTTATTATGATTCAATCTCCATATTTAATATTATTCTAATCCTATTTTCTATTCCTTCATGATTCTGTGTTTATAGGTTGTATGATTCTAGGAATTTATGCATTTATTCTAGATTGTCCAATTTATTGGTGTATAATTACTTATAGTAGTCTCCTGATCCTTTGTATTTCTGAGGTGTCAGTTGCAATATTTCCTTTTTTATTTGTAATTTTATTTATTTAGGCCTCTCTCTTTTCTTGATTAGACTATCTAGAGTCTTGTCAATTTTGTTTATATGTTCCAAGAACTAATACTTAGTTTTGTTAATCTGTTATGTTGTTTTCCTCTTCTCTATGTCATTTATTTCTGTTCTAATCTTTGTTATTTCCTTCCTTTGCTAACTATGGGCCAAGTTTGTCCTCCTTTTCTAGTTTCTCAGGTGTAATATTAAGTTGTTTATTTGAGATCTTTCAATTTCCTTTATGTATCAGTTTATCAGTATAAACATTTTTCTTATAACTGGTTTTACAGTATCCCATATGTTTTGTATGTTTTTTCCACCTTATTTGTCTGAAGACATATATTTCCTACTTATTTTCTTCTTTCATCCATTGGTCTTTCAGCAACGTGTTGTTAAATTTCCACATATTTGTGGACTTTTCACCTTTCTTCCTGTATAGATTTTTAGTTTTATACCATAGTGGGATCATAAAAACCTAGATATAAATTCTATCTTCTTCAATTTGTTTAGACTTGATTCATGGCCTAATAAAAGACCTATCCTGCATGTTCCGTTTGTGCTTGAGAAGAATTTGTATTCTGCTTCTTTTGGATGGAATGTTCTGTGTATTTCCATTAGGTCCATTTGGTCTATTGTGGTGGAAAAATCTGCAGTTTCTTTATTGATATTTTGTCTAGCTGATCCATCCATTGTTGAGAGGGGGTATTAAAATCCCTATTGTTATTGCATTATTGTTTATTTTTCTTTTAGTTCTATTAGTATTAGCTTTGTATTTTTAAGTGCTATGATACTGAGGGCATAAATAATTACAATTGTTATATTTTCTCAATGAATTGACACGTTTGCAATTATATAATGACATTCTTTGTCTTTTTTGATCATTTTTTAATTTACAAACTCTTAGCTAATATAAGTTTAGCTACTCCTGCTTGCTTTTGGTTTCCATTTGCTGGGAATATCTTTTTATTCCCCTTCACTCTCAGTCTATGTGTATCTTTATAATTACAGTGAGTCTCTTGCAGACAGCATATCATTTGACCTTGTTTTTTTAATTCATTCATATATTCTATATGTTTTGATTGTCGTTTTTCTTTTCTTTGGTGAGGGAGATTGCCCTTGAGCTAACATCCATTGCCAATCCTCCTCTTTTTGACTGAGGAAGATTGTCACTGAGATAATATCTGTGTCAGTCTTCCTCTATTTTGTGTGTGGGACACCACCACAGCATTGCTTGATGTGTGGTGTGTAGGTCTGCACTTCAGATCTGAACCCATGAACCCCGGGCTGCCAAAGTGGAGTGCGTGAACTTAACCACTACTCCACCAGGCCAGCCTCATGATTATAGATTTTAAAGCACTTAGTTTTAAAATTATCATTGATAGGTCCAGCTGACCATTGCCTTTTAAAAAATTGTTTTAGGACTATTTTGTAGATCCTTTGTTCCTTGCTTGCTTTCTTACTAAAACCCATTGTGCTTTGATGACTTTTTGTAGTGGTAATCTTTGACTCCCTTATCCTAATCATTTGTGTATTTATTATGGGTTTTACCTTCTTTGCTTACCATGAGGCTTACATAAAATATTTCATAGTTATAAGATCATATTTTAAACTTATAACGTCATAACTTCAAAAGCATACAGAAAGTTTACACTTTTGTTTCTATCTGCCTTACATTTTAGGTTATTAATGTTAAAGTTTATATCATTTTTATGTGTATCCAAGAACAAATTGTTGTAGTTATTGTTTTAAATATGCTTTTTAACTTGTTACTAGAGTTGTAAATGAATTATGCACCACCATTGCAATATTAAAGAATCTAACTTTAACTACATATTTACCATTACCAGTGAGTTTTATACATTCATATGTTTTTATGATGTTATTATTCTTGTATTTCAGCATAAAGAATGTCTTTTAGAATATTTTGTAGGGCAGGTCTAGTGGTGATAAAATCCCTCAGAATTTGTATGATTGAAAAAGTCTGCTGAGTAGCAGAGCCCAGCCTACACACCACCAAGATACTGATCCCAGAATACAACCCCACAGAACAGCAATGTCCAGCCTATAGTCCTGCCCAATTGATGAACATAACATGCCTCATCACCCAGATAGGGAGCTAGGCCAGTGACCCCAACGAATTTCAGAAAATAGCCTTTGTCCAAGCCCAATAAAAGGCCCAAGAGATTTACCCTGCCTGAACAAAAAACACTACCTCTAGCCACACATAACTTTGGGATACGACTAGAGGCCCCGCTGACCAGAGATTCTGGCCAGAAATATTGCCGAACAGTGGCACAAAGCAAAGGTCTACCTGATGGTGAAGTCCAGACTGTGGCACGCTCAACGTGTTATAGGATAAGCATGACCTATGGCCCCACCTATCACAGAGCACAGGTTGAGCCCTCATTCAACCATGAATCTCTGCCTATGGCCACCAGAAATCTAGAGTACGCCAAGTCTCATCAGTGCCACAAGGCAGGTGAATTGTTAGGCTTTTAGGCAGAAGCCAGAAAGTTCAGGGCAGAGACATGTAGTCTCACACCTTCTAGGCAGAAGCTGGGAGTTTGGCATTTTCCCTTGCTTTCTATACACTGAACTGGGGGGAAGAGCTGTGGGAAGGGCATGTACATGCATTCAAATCTGTCACTTTTTTCCCTTAGTCCTGAGTGGTCTAGTGAATGCCGCTCTTGCAAGCTCGTAGAGATAGATGAGTTAGAAGCCATAAAAAGAAGCCATACTGTTGGTTAGAAACCACAAAAATTGAGGTGCTGGATATTTGGTTCCAAGCCATTTTTCTCTAAGAGAGGCTGGTGTTTGAGGGAACCCTCTAGATATATGATTCTTTTTGTTGTATGTGGTTTATGGAAAGAGTGTACCTGAACATTATCCTACCATTTTGGTATGGGTTGTTTCTCATCACCCAGAGTGAGGGAGCCAATTTTTGGTGTTATTTCAAAAAGAATTGATCTGTGTGTTATTGTTTAATCAAAGTTTTCATGGGGGAAGAGAGCCCAGAGCCTCCTAGTGTGCCATCTTAAAGATGTCGATCTCTACATTAGAACTATTACATTGACTTTTGGAGAAGATGCCATCATTTAGAAATCATCTATTCCTCTTATGTGTAAATGGGCAGAACCATTGTAGAAACACCTTGGCATTTATATTTTCATACACTATGACTCAGCAATTCATAATATAAACCCTATAATAACTACTCTACATGGGAAACACGGGAAACATGTAGGACAATGCTCAGACTAGCACTATATGTAATAGCAGAAAATGGAAATTAATTCAAGCACCCATTTACCAAAAAATGAATATGTATGTGGTATAGTCATAAAATAGAATGTCCCTCAAGAGCAAAAGAGAATGGGCCACAGGCATTCTTCTACTGTAGAAAAAATTTTCTATTCTGGAGAAAACACTGTTGAGTAGAAAAAACAAGTTCTCTGGGGCTGTGCCAGTGGCGTAGTGGTTAAGTTCATGCACTCTGCTTCAGCAGCCTAAGGTTCAGAGGTTCAGATCCTGGGTGTGGACCTACATACCACTTATCAAGCCATGCTGTGACAGGCATCCCACATATAAAGTAGAAGATGATGCACATGGACGTCAGGGCCAATCTTCCTCAGCATAAAGAGGAGGAGTGGCAACAGATGTTAGCTCAAGGCTAATATTCCTCACACACACAAAAAATGAGTTCTCGAAAAGATCACTTACAGGATGTGATTTTTTGAATAAATTTCAAAACAACTAAAAGTAAATATTTAGTAACTTTTAATTAAAATATATTTGGGGATATTACAAATATAAATAATGATACCCTCAAGATTCATAATAATGGGAGAAATATGACAATAGGATCTGAAACAGCACTAAATATACTTCAACAATTTTAGTGTTTTCATTCTTGTGTTGGGTGATGTGCTTATAACTGCACTTTATATTATAAACAAATATACTAATTAAAGTAAGACATTTATGGATCAATAAATGCATTTGATCTTGGACCAAGAATGAGAGCTCTTAAAGACCATTAAAAATTGTCATTATTAAAATTATTGAGAATCAATATAACCGATCATCAATAAATCTCTAAAATATTTCAAATATATTCTTTCTTCCAGTATCATAGTTCATTCACAGAGGTAACACCACTATTTGTTTTATTATCTGAATGATTATGTTCAACTTTATCAACAGATTGACTTTATTTGCATCACCTCTCCCCTAGGGTGGCATAGCTTAGTGCCATGAGAGCCATTTTTGGCCCCTGAGTTTCTCTGCAGGGAAAATCAGAGTGTATAAAAGAGAAACTCACTTACATAGGTGTTTGGGGTGCTATTGAAGAGATTTATTTCTCCCTTATTCTCTCCAGAGTACTGAGTTGTGAGCTGTACAGTTCAGGGTGGAGAGCAGCTGCACAACTTTGGGGCAGTGACCAGCTGGGAGAACAGCAGGCAGGGCTCAGATTAGAACATATCAAAGGATGTGGAACCTATTATCATTTATATGGACTCCATTGGGAGTCCCACGCTCAAGCCACTCTGGATTCCTTCAACTGACCCAAGGGCACCCCCAGTGCTCTGGCTGCCTCACTGACACAAACTCCCACCCTGAGTCCAACTCCCAGTGCACATTCCAGACAGCAGGAAAAGTGAGATTTTGTAAAGCGGTAGTGAGCATATGTGGAAACCTGGCCTGAATATTTGGGCCTGGGAGAAACTACAAACTTGAGCACTCAGCAAGCTAATGGAAGATGTCAAGACCCAGTCTAATTTTTTGGGATCAAGAAAACACATGCAAGCTTAAGAATTCCACCATAAGAGGAACCCAGAAGTGTAGACCAGGTGTTCCAAGAGAAAAATTCTAAGGAAGACTTAGAATCCCTTGCAGGACAGACAGAAAGTATTTCTTTCCCAAATTCAGTAAGGAAAGACTGTGGGATATGTCTACTTCTTGAAATATAAAACAGCAATGTTAGACTTTAGATCACATTAAAAATAAAGTACACATAACGCCACAAAAGAAACACAATGATTTTCCATTAACTGACTCCAACTAAATCTAAATCTGCACTTCACATAATGAATAATTTAAACTAAATATTTTAAGGAAGCAATGATCTACAAAAAATACAGTAGGACAATTTAACAAAATCAGAAATATAAAACACAAACAAACTGAGAATTTCAACAGTGATAGAAAATATTCCAAAGAATACAATGATTAACTTGATGAATTTAATAGCGAGCTCTAATAGAACACTAGAACAAGCAGGAGAAAGACTCAGGAAGCTCTAAGACAGATCATTTGAAATCATCCAGTCAGAGGAGCAAAAAGAAAAAGAAGAATGAAAATAAATCAATATAATCTACAAGTTTTAGGGCTGGCCCTGTGGCATTGTGGTTAAGTTTGTGTGCTTGACTTCAGCAGTCTGGGGTTTGAAGGTTTGAAGCAGAACATCCAGGCAGCTATGTAGCTCATCCTACAGCCCTGCTGCTTATAGTTACATGAGCATAGATTCCAGCCAACCACCTGCTTGTCTGTGGAACAAAGCTGCTGGCCTCATCTGGCCGTTGAACTTGGTGCACATTACAACCAAATTAAGACCCCAAAATAAGTACTGTGTTGTCAGCGGAGCACATGTGTCACCCTGCCCAGGCAGTGAAGCTAATTTATAGCACCACCTAGTGCTGAGAATAGTACCTAGTCATGCCCAACAAGGAAGCCTGACCAGACGAACAGGCAAATGCAGAACCTCTACTACAAGACTCAAATCAATATGAAACACCTTAACTGAATTAGGAAGAAATAAAAAAATTAAAACATCTGAACAGACCAATAACATGTAAGGGGATATATTCAGTAATCAACAATCTCCCAAGAATTAAAAACCATAGTGGGTTGTATGTTTCTAGGAATTTATCCATTTCTACTACGTTGTCCAGTTTGTTTACATATAGTCGTTCATAAAAGCTTACAACACTTTTTATCTCTGTGGTATTGGTTGTAATGTCTACTTGTTCATTTATAATTTGATTGATTTTGATCCTCTCTTTTTTTCTTGATTAGTCTAGGCAGAGGTTTGTCAATTTTGTTTATCTTTTCACAGAACCATCTCTTAGTTATGTTAATGTTTTCTTTTTTTTTTATTGTTCTCTATTACATTTATTTCTGCTCTAATCTTTATTATTTCTTGTCTTCTGCTAACATTTGGCTTAGTTTTTTCCTTCTTTTTCTAGGTCATTTAGGTGTGAAGTTTGGTTATTTATTTAAGATCTTCCGTTTTTCTTGAATTATGTATTTATAGGTATACCTTTCCCTCTTTAAACTGCTTAGCCTGTGTCCCATAAGTTTTGAGATGCTGTGTTTCCATTTTGTTTTGTTTTGTTTTTTTTTGGTTTCTAGTACTTTTTTATTTCCCTTTTAATTTCTTGGTCGATCCATTGGTTGTATAACATTGTGTTGTTTAATTTCCATGTATTTGTGGATTTTCCACATTTCCTCTTATATTGTTTTCTAGTTTCGTAATATAGTGGTCTGAAAAGACACTTGATATAAATTTCATCTTCTTGAATTTGTTTATAGTTGTTTTATGTCATAATTTATGACATATACTACAAAATGTTCTATGTTTGCTTCAGAAGATTTTGTATATTGTTTTTACTGGATGGACTGTTCTGTATATGACTGTTAGGTCCATTTGATCTATAATGTTGTTCAAGTCTGCTATTTCCTTATTGATTCTCTGTCTAGATGGTCTATCTATTGCAGACAGTGAGGTATTAAAGTCCCCAAGTATAATTGTATTGCTGTTCATTCCTCCTTTTTTTCATTTAGTGTTTGCTTTATATATTTAGGTGCACTGATGTTGGACGTGTAAATATTTAAAGTTACATCTTTTGGAAGGATTGATCCCATTATCATTATATAATGACCTTATTTGCCTCTTTTGACAATTTTAGCTTAAAGTCTATTGCGTCTCTTATAAGGACAGCTACCCTAGCTTTTTCTTTATGACTATTTGCATCAAATATATTTTTATTTCCCTTCACTGTCAGTCTATCTGCCTCTCTAATGCTAAAGTACATCTCCTGTAGGCAACACATCATTTGATCTTGTTTGTTTTTTTCATTTAGCCATTCAGCGTTTTGATTGGAGAATTTAAACAACTTACTTACATTTAGTGTAATTGTTGATAAGTAAGTACACAGTTTGCCGTGTTGTTGTTGTTTGGCTATTGGTAGATGCATCATTTCTTGCTTCTTCTCTTTTGTCTTCTTTTGTGATTTGATAAATTTTTGTAGTAGTATGCATTGCCTCCTTTATTATAGTCTTTTGGGTAACTACTACAGGTTTTTTTTTTTCTTTTTTGGTTACCAGGAGGCTTACAAAAAAATATCTTATATTTTAGCATCCTATTTTAAGCTGATGACAACTTAAATTTGATAGCATTTCTAAAATTTACACTTTATTTCCTCCCTCACCTATTAGGTTATCGATGTTAAAACTTTAATATATTTTTATGTTGTGTATCCAATAACAAATTATTGTAGTTTTTTTAAATGTTTGATTTTTAACTTTTAAATAGAGTTTTTAGTGAATTATGTATCACCATTACAATATTAGAGAATCTGACTTTGACTGTATGTTTATCCTTAATCGTGAGTTTTACACTTACTTTCATATGATTTTACAGTGTTGGCATCCATTTATTTCTATGTGAAGAACATTCTTTAGCATTTCTTGTCAGGCCGGTCTAGTGGCAAGGAATTTCCTGACATTTTGTTTGTGGGGGAGGTCTTTCTCTCTCCTTTATTTCTGCAGGGTAGTTTTGCAGAATATATTATCTGTAATTGACTTCTTAAAAATATATTGACTATATCATCCCATTTTCTGCTTGCTTGAAAAAATTCTGTTGAGAAATACACCAATAGTCTTATGGGGGTTCTCTTGTATGTGACATGACACTCTTTTTTGCTGCTTTCAAAATTCTCTTTATCTTGAATTTGACAATTTAATCATAATGTGCCTAGGTGTAACCCTTTTTGGGTCAAACCTATGTGAGCTCCTTTGGGCATCATGTATGTGGATGTACATTTTTCTCTCCAAGCTTGGAAAGCTATCAGTCACTATCGATTTAAATATATTTTCAGTCTCTTTCTCTTTCTCTTCTCCTTCTGGGATTCTTATAATGTGACTATTGTTTCTATTTTTGGTATCCTATAACTCTAGCAGACTTTCTTTATTGTTTTTCATTCTTTTTTTCTTTTTGCTCCTCTGACTGGATAATTTCGATGCCCTGTCTCCTAGAACATTGACTCTTTCTTCTGCATGGCCAAGTTGGTTGTTGACGCTCTCTGTTGAATTCTTCAGTTTAATCATTGTGCTCTTAAGCTGTAAGATTTCTGTGGTTTCTTTTTGGAGGTTACAGTTTCTTTGTAGGACTTATCATTTGTTCATGAAATTTTTAATAATATTGTTTAGCTGTCTGTGTATTCTTGTAGTTCACCCAACTTCTTGAAGAGTGTTATTCTCAACACTTTGTCAGACAGTTCATAGATCTCTATTTCTTCTGAGTCAGTTGTTGGAGTTTTATTAGTTTCCTTTGGTGGTGTCATGTTTACTTGTTTTTTTATGACCTTTGATTCCTGACATTTGTATGTGCACATTTCAGTAGCCATTTCTTCATCCACATTTACAGGATCACTTTGGAACAGACAGTCCTTCACTAGTCAGCTCGGCTAGAAGTGCTGGATGAGTCTGCTGGTGGCAACCCTGGGGCACAGAGCTTGCTATCAGGGTCTATTTTTGGGTGAGGCCACTGCCTAAGCTTTTACTTGGGGTCATGCTGCTGACTGGGAATGATTGGATAGGACTTGTGGCCTGGTTCCCTGTCCAAACGTGGCTGTAGTATAGGTGCCACAGTTTCCTGAATTCTCTGGCCAGGTTATCTTGTCGGGGCGGGCTGGTATAGACGTAGTGGTAGGCAGGACTCTGAATTAGCTTCTCTGCTTCAGTGAGGAGTCCTCAACAGGCTCCAAATGCCAACAAGACTTACTCTTTGAGCTTTCTAATTAGGCAGGACTGTGCACTGAGCATCCTGGGGAAACAGCACCCCCAGACTCACTCTGCAGATGGACATAGCCAACAGCCTGCTCTCTGCTTAAGTGTAGCTGGGCCATGCTTCATTTTTGGTGCTCTGTCCAGCTTTCCTGGTTGGAAGAGGGATTGAAAGTTGCACCCTACATTAGGCAGAGTTACCTTCTGATCCTGTGTGCATGACAGAACAGGATCCAAAGCCAGAAAGATTTATTCATGATCTCAAATCAGGCAGAACTACACACTGAGTTTCTTGGAAAGACTGGACCGCCATTCTGGTTCTTTCTCCAGACAGTGCTGCAGGCTGGTCTCTTTGCTTGAGTGCTTCAGAACTCCACAGCTTCCCAGGTGCTCCAACCAGGCTTCCTGGTCCTGCTGGAGGGCCAGGGGGATACACTCCACAGTAGACAGGGTTATGAATTATTTTCTCTCCCCAGGCAGGTGGCAGAACAAGCTCCAGGGCTGGCAAGGCTCACTATTTGGGGGCTCAAATATGGTAGAAATGGCCACCAAGTTGTCTGGCCATACAGAGACACCATATAGCTCTGCAGAAGAGCAAAACTCTTGGACAGGATTTGACTTGGGCACCACTGTGAGTAGAAACTCAGTCTGCCAAGACCCAAGTGCTGGTTTTCATAAGTCCCACCTCCCTTCTCCATCATAAGCTCATATCTAGTGGTCAAATTCTGTGGATTGCCCCCATAATTCTCATGAGGTGAGATTGATTGGGCCTAATGAGAAGAGACCCACAATACTGGGGGAGATGCACATCCACTCTGGGCTTTCTTTCTCCCACTGTGGAAACTATAGGCCCATGGGGTCCTCTCAGTGTGGCACTGTGCCAACCTGGGGAGGGGCAATGTGGTCAGAGTGTAGACTTTCCTCTTATCCTTTTGTGCAGGCCTTTTCAGTCTCTGTGGTGCAGGGCGGTGCTTTACTCTCACCCTCAAGTGCTGGGATTCTCACAAGGATTTTATCTATAGATAGTTGCCAGTTGGTCCTGTGAGGTGGCCAGAAGACAGGGACAACCTATGTCACAACTTTGATACTATCAAGTCCCCCTTAGAGTCCTTAAAAAAAGATGGGAAAAGTGATATAGGTTAGAGTGCAGGGGAAAGATAGAAGTACTTATTCTTACTGAGATATAAGATGCATCAGTATGTTCCTGTCAAATGAGTAAATATATTTTATTTTCATTTTCCAAATGATAATATATGTTATTATTTAGTTTAGAATATTTTTTCTAAATTTCCTGTAACCCACCTTATAATCACTTCTTTGGAAAAACAAAAAACAAAAAACCCAGCATTGAGAAAATAATTGAATGTCAGTTTTAGATGGCACACAGATTTTGGAATCCAAATGTCCAATTTTAAATAAAAATTAAATCATATTGATGGGTCACACTCGCCTCATATTCAACCACTGATGGAAGTATTTCTACAATATGAAAAGGACAAATCCAAGTTTTGAGTAGCCTGAAACTTGCACAGTTTAAATACTTTTCCTTAGAAAAAGAAAACAAAAGAAAAATCCAAAATTAAGATATGGCCTAGGAATGCTCTTATGCAAGTTCAAAGCCCTGAAACTGAAGTTTTCTCACATTCAACTCTTCATTTGAGATTAGTTCTAATATCTTATAGAGGTATTTGTCATTTTATTGTTTTTTTCATTTCACTTGACATTGTATGAGATAAATATTTTAACTGTATTATGCATTACCAAAAATAAAACACATAAGGTATTTTCAAGAAAATTAAAACTCAAGCACTGCCTGTAGTACAAAAGTGGGGGTATGTTCTTAGTGTTCCATACATTGATCCAGGGAGTAGAGGTGGAGTGCAGAGGTGGAGGGGATTTGGAGGATGGTGGCTTACACTTTCCCAGCAGAAGAACAAGGAACATACTATTTGTTTTCTTATTCTGAGGTTTACTCTTACCTTTCTGTGGGGGCTCATGAAAGCACCCACCACTGAGGGTAATATTCAATAATTAGAGCAGTTAATGCAGGTTGCCTGGCACACAACAAGCAGTCAATAAGCATTAGTTTTAATCATGATTATTATTGTGGTTGTTATTATTTTTTATTATAATTATCTATAAACTAAGATGAAGTGTGAGATGGAGGCATCTCCTTGACTGCTTTGCTCCAAAGTGGATAAAAACCTTTTCAATATTTATTCATATCCTTGTAAGATTTAGTTCTGTTAAAGACTTAAAAAGAAATGAACAAAAACAGAACAAACTATCCAGTCTGAGAATAACTTTAAATAAACCCTTTGATACAACCAGTCTCTGCCCACATGTCCATACCAACCTGACCACATGGTCACTGATCAGGGCTGAACTCTTCCCAGCAAGAGGAGAGCCTCTCTGCCCTCAGCTGACCATCACACACAGGGCAAATGCCTGTTTTCCCACCACTTGGGAAGAACCTGAGTCTACACACATGGATGTCTGGATCCAAATGGGGACTGAAGAGATTCAAGAGGTCTCTTTACCTACAGATTTCAACTCTTTTATTTTACAAAATGAAGAAAACACACATAAGAGATTGTCAGGTTACATTTGATCAAATGTAAAATGGTAGTTTAAACAAATATGTCACAAGAAAATGCATTAGAAGAATCAATATGTCAGATAGCTTTTCATAAGGCATATAATAACTGTGTTAGCACCTTTGTCCCTTAAAGTTCAGGACAATTTGAATGTCAGTATTTAATCAAATTGATACTCAAGAGCCAAACAGTACTATCATGATGCAAAAATAATTCAAAACAAAGATTTCAAGTTTGGTTTTCCAGAGGTGGTTTAAACATCAAGTTTTACATTATAGTTCACTTATTTTTCAGAGAAAACCTTCTTACTCATTTACCCACTCATTCATTCACTAATTTATTCATAATAATTTACTAAATACCAAATAAGTACTATAAAGGATGCTAAGCCTCTGAAATACAGAGATGTACATGTAGTCCCTTCCCTCAAGAAGTCCATCAGGAGAAAGACAAACATTGTGATAATTATAACATAGTTACAGACCTCTGCATGGCGCACTGTGTTCAACAGCAAGGGCGTTTAATCTTGCCGGGGCTGGCTACAGAGGAAAAGGGGCAGGGAAGTGAGCAGATATCAGGGGACAGTACTATGGAAGATGTAAAATCTAAGTAGAGACCTTGGGGACGACTCAATTTTAGAGTCATGCAAATACACGAGAATATCCCAGGCAAGTTAATATGATGGAGGCCCTCAATCCAACATTGTAAGTATTCCATCTTTATTTAAAGGAAAAATGAGGGGCCAGCCCTGTGGCTTAGTGGTTAAGTGTGCACGCTCCGCTACTGGTGACCCGGGTTCACATCCTGGACGGGCACCAATTCCCCTCTTGTCCGGCCATGCTGAGGCCGTGTCCCACATACAGCAACTGGAGGGATGTGCAACTATGATGTACAACTATCTACTGAGGCTTTTGGGAGAAATGGGGGTAAAAAGGAGGAGGATTGGCAATAGACGTTAGCTTAGGGCCGGTCTTCCTCAGCAAAAAGAGGAGGATTGGCATAGATGTTAGCTCAGGGCTGATCTTCCTCACAAAAATAAGAAAAAAGGAAAAAGGAGAAACCACAGTTGGCTAAATATGCAGAAATAGGTTACTAGGGTGCAACAATCATTCTATTAAAGATAAACCTAGGTCTGTTTTCATATTTCCATTTCTCACTAAAAAACAGAACAAAACAATACAAACAATAACAGCAACAAAGTCAGAAATTAATTAAACTCATGTTCCTTGGAAAACATCTTTCATATGTTGACTCCAGTGGATGGCCCCCTCTCTGTTATTACACTACTACCTACTTACCCACCTCACCAAGTGACCTTTTTTGAACCACATTCAATAGTCTTCATGGAAGACATCCTGATGAATACCGTATTCTCTCCATTATAAAGTAATTATGATCAAATTATTATGGCTAGTTATGCTGACCTTCTACATACCTGCTCAGCTCTTTAGCATCCTTAAGTATAATTTTACAGTTCATAAAAATACAGTAATTTATAAAAACATGTTTGTTCTATAATGTGTGTGTGATTGTATTGTAAAAGATAATTCTTATAAATTCCTAAAATCGGAGTAAGAAAAAGCTGGAAGTCTTGGGTCATCCTTTACTTTCTATAAGGATCTTGAGTGATTATAATTAGGACCTCAGAGGTAATATTACATTGCATGAGGTATGTATTTACAAAACCTTCGCATGTGATAACTTTATCAGGACTTTGGAAATATCCACTTCTTTATAGACCTAGAAAGTGAGAAACCTTAATTTTCTTCTCAGAGAAACCAATAATGGATTTCTTCTAGGTATTCAGTATGGAAATACATACTACATTCACGTCTAGCATTTTTCCTACTATTTTAATGTGGAAAGTTACTTTGGAGTATATTTTCATTGCCACCCAAACCTCTTTATTCCTAAAGCTGTAGATGATATTGTTGAGTGTGGGTGTGAGGATGATATAGAAAATGGCCAGGAACTTATCCTGGCTGGAAATGTGGTAAGACTGAGGTCTCATGTATGTAAAAATAAATGGCCCATAGTATACTATTGCTACAACCATGTAGAGAAACAGGTGGAAAGTGACTTTTTTCACGTCTCAGATGATTTTGTGTGGAGGATAGTAAGGAGAACTGGGACAGTTCACATCTTCCAGATCTCTTATTACACAAATAAAGAATATAGAATATTTTTTTAAATTTAGATTTTACTAGAGGCCAATTGTTTACTAATGCTGGTACGGCTACACATTCATAGGTTAAACAATTATTGACATGCTTCTACATTATGTCTTTACATTAAAATTTTGATTGTAAGATAAACAAAAGACCAAAAAAACATCAAATCAATTCTGCCTAGAAGATATTTATTTTGAAGAGTGTTAGTATGGAAATCCTGGAGAATATTAAGTTTGATGTATGCACATATTTTATACTATTTGACAACACTCTTTTTATTTTCTGAGCTTTTGTAACATACCTGTGATATAAGTGACTCATTTGATATAATAATTATAAGTTGTATCATAAATACTTCAAGTATCAGTCTTGCTGGGTTGGTTACCAACTGACTAAAAATAACTGGTTGTTGAGGCCGGCTGGGTGGCATAGCGATTAAGTTTACATGCTCTGGTTCAGCCGCCCGGGGTTTGTAGGTTCGGATCTGGGCGCAGACTGATGCACTGCTTTTCAACCCATTCTGTGGTAGCATCCCACATAAAGTAGAGGTTGCCAGCCCAGGGCCAATCTTCCTCAGCGAATAAAAGAGGAGGATTGGCATCAGATGTTAGCTTAGGGTTATCGTCCTCACAAAAAAATAAAAATAAAATAACTGGTTGTTACTGATAATCCACTCAACTGCAATGGACTTTCATAGTAGAGGCAAAGGTCAACCCTAAATTGTCATAAATACAGAATAAATAATATAATTACTAATTTGGAGGAGTTGACATGTATATGGGTATAACTGATGTATGTTGGATGTTAACTAACCTAGGAATGACTGTACTATTGACTTAAATAATTACATTCAAAAAGTAGCAATATGTGCTAAAACTTTCCTAATGATTTGAAAAGACATATGTAAGAAATTTAATGCAAATACAATACTCTGAATATATTTTTTTCTCTTATCTGTATACAAAACAGCAATTAGACATGAAATAACATCTGAAATGGATTTTTATAAAATGAAAATGATAACCCTATCTGTCTCATAGGGTTTTTTGAAGATTAAATAAGACACATTAAATTACACACCTGCACATAAACCCACATGCATATATGCACATGTGCACTCACACACACACACACATACACAACAGAGCCTGGCATACAGTTAGTACACAGAGACTATTATAATTATTGTTATTTGATTATTATTATTGTTTCTATTTTTACTCTATTATATCTATCACTACTGTACTATTATTATTAATAATTATTTATGTTTGAAATATGCATTTAAGCCATTATATACTAGTGAGACAGAGAAAGAGAGAGATAAAGGGAGAGAGAAAAAGACAGAGAGAGAGGAAGAAAAAAGATTCAGGATATGAAAGAATATGACTGAGTAAAGTGAAATGCAAGTCAATGAGGTAAAACAGGAGGATAGTTGTACTCACTTCCTGGTAAAATAAAATTGGTCCATGTGGCGGGAAGTAAGTAACTCAGCATGTCGAATGAGAATGTGTGAGTGGCCTTATCCCCTATATGTGCACATACAGACGTGTGTGAGAGAGCAAAGCAACATTCCTGTTCTGAACACAATCAGCTGAGTTGCACATAGTTCCATATTATACTAACCGTTTCATGTTTTCATTACCATTTTTTGCCTTTCTAACTTTTCGAGGAACTGCATTGTACCCAAGAGAATCATTGTAGGGTGATCTTACTTATGCCTTTTGTTTTTGCCACTCCAATTTAAGAGACTCTTGTAGTTTGTGTCTCAGAGTGACATCAAATTCGTCATGCCCAACACTGAACTTCCCAAGTAGGTCTCCCTAAATAGTGAATGGCACCACCATGTACAATCACACAAGCCAGAAATCAGAAAATCATCCTGACTTTCTTTATCTCTGCCCTTTTCCATCCACAACCCACCATCTCCTACCTACTCTATCTTTGTCAGTGTCTCTCATTGGGTATTTGATCTCTTGACCTACATACCCTGTGTGGCCATGGCAACTCTAAAGCCTCCATTTTGCCCTTCTCTTTGAATTGAACAGACCTGTGTTAGCTAGGCACCACCCACACTCAATCACACACTTCTTGTGTCTCTTTGAAGCCAATGGAGTGTGGCCAATTCACTCAATTTTGAACAATGATGACAGAAGAGTGGTGGAACGGGAGTCACACACCCCTCTTATTCTTTCATCCTGCTAGTTAACACCTGCATGTGGTGATGTGTTGTCCTGCATTCTTCCTGCAAGAATTGCACAGGGAACAAACTCCAGGGATTCTGGAGCAGAAGGCAGTGAGCCATAGGGCAATGTCTCTTGGACCTTGACAATGTAGAATTATTAATGAGAAATAACTCATCAAATTGTTCAAAAAAATTAATCTGGGATGGGAAAGAGTAGGAGGTTGCTCTGTGATAATGGTTTGCTATCCTTAACATTCCCATTGGATTTTTAAATTTTAGGACTATGGATATAGTATAATTCCAGTATGTTTTATTCAAAATGCTTAGCACTGATCTTATGAGATAGAACCTCAAAGTATTATAATATTATAGTGATAATTCAAGTAATCAACCTCCAATTTCTCCCAACATAAATACACTTTTTCTGAATTCTCAATCATTCTTCCAAGAACACAGTTTTGAGTATGCAAATACTCTTGGGGTATAGTCCATGTACATTCCATTACTATTACATTTTTAAAAAATTCTAAAATCTTCCTATCTCTATTTCCAATTTTTAGTGAAACTGAAATGTTTATATTTACATAACCTTGTCTTCCTTGCATTTTTGCCCTAATCCTGTGTTCTTTCTTCCACGTAAATAGTCTACTCTTTAGAAACTCCTTCTAAGGGCTTCAAGTTCTCCCAATCTCTATGGTTGTGGTTAAAATTCTCCCTCCAAGGGGACTCTCTTGCTTTCTTTATGTCTTTCTTCCTTGCTTCTTTTTCTTGCACAGAAATGGACAGCTCTGCCAGAACTACATGTTTGACCTACAGCTTCACTGTGTTTAGTTGTGCTTTCTGGACCCTGGCTATAGCCTATGCATCTCTTCTTGATCTGGAAATGACACTCACCCAAGGTCTTCTCTCATCCCACTAAACTTCACAGACCATTCTTGTTTGGTCCTTTCACTTTTAAGACATTGAGCTCACAGGTTTCTCAGAGGCGGCAAGCAACCGCTTCTCAGTGGTGCCTGGCCATTGCTCACACCATTCAAGTGTCTGCCTCAATGTTACTTCCCCAGACTGAGAGCCGTGGGGTCATGCTCCCTCTAGGTATTTGCTTCAAATTAACCGAAAATTTGCAGGGCGAAGGGAGACAAATGGATTTGGAGGAGCAAGGAGAAACAAGGAGAATGCCTACCACCTTGAAGTCTGGCAGAGTGTGACTTCTGGGAGAGAAAAGACCCACCCTTTAACAGGAAAGCATGAGGAGCTGTGTCCAAATGGGAAAGCCAGAGAAAGAACTGAAGGGAACATGTTCAAACAGCTTCTGTGAAGGGAGGTGGGGGCACTGAGATAGACTAGGCTTTCCTCAGGGTTTAACAAGAGTCCTGGTGTCAGAGAGTGAAGGTAGATACTCTGTATGAGCATTGGCTGAACAACGTGAGATTAAGCTTTTATTGAAGGAAAAAAACCATGCATCTCTGAGCTCTTTTACGTCATTCTCTCTTTTTGTAGCATATTTTATTTCCACTTTTCAGGGCCTGAGAGTACACTGTCTGTTAAGAGATCTGCTTTAAGTGCCCGGCCGGTGGTGCAAACGGTTGAGTGCGCGTGCTCCGCTGCGGGCGACCAGGGGTCCGCCGGTTTGGATCCCGGGTGAACACAGACACACCGCTTGTTGAGCCATGCTGTAGTGGCATCCCATATAAAATGGAGGAAGATGAGCATGGATGTTTTCCCAGGGCCAGTCTTCCTCAGCAAAAAGAGGAGGATTGGCAGATGTTAGCTCAGGGCTGATCTTCCTAAAAAAAAAAAAAAAAACGAGATCTGTTTCAGTCCCGTCCTTTACACTAGATAGAAGCTCCAGGGAAGAGTCTGCTGGGTGTTTGTGGAGTCAATGGATGCACCTAATTATTCCACAGACTGCCTATTACAGAGAGGCAGACAAAAAGATGGACTTGCTTTATCTAAGTGATTCTGCATATTTTCATTTTTCCTGGTTTGTGATCAATTAAATGATCATCAAATGATCTGAATATGTAAGAAAATGTAACAAAAGGCACTGAGCTAGTTTATCTGTTTATTACAACAGCTAAACATTATCAAGCATTTCTAAATGCCAGGCAAGATTTTAAGTATCTTACATTTATTAGCATCTTACAGTTATTATTTTGTTTAATCACCAAAGACCTGTATGGGGCCCACAGATATTAGGCAACTTTTCCAGGGTTATCTGATTTAACCAAGGCTTCCAGCCCTGAAGTTCTGGTCTCAGAACTGACATTCTAAAGTAAACACCATTATCTTCACAAACTTTTATCTATTTCACCCAGCACTGGGACAAAATTTGGCAAAATGTTGTTCTTTAGTAAGGGGAAAGGATGGCTATATTTCACATGGGCATGTGTATTGTGTGTGATGGGTTTCCAGTCCTACATTTAGTACTGGCCAATTCCTGAGTGCAAACTTTTTAAAATCAAATGACTGGGTTCAGATCTTGTGAAGGTCGACCATTAATTTTGCCGTGATAAGCATGTCTCCATTTTTTAAAAATGAGAACTAACATATAAGGATTAAAATGCAACAAAATGGCGGAGCTCCACTAGAGACTCTGAAGCATGGCATTCAGCTTTAAGACAAATTCTTCAACTAGTCTTTCTTCTAAATCTCTACATGTCACTTCCAAAATACCCAAGCCCTGCAAACTGTCTCTGTCCCATGTTCCCTGATATTGTTTTCTTTAGATCACTCTTCTCTTTCAGTCATATGAGATATAAAAAACAATTCTCACTAAAATGCTATTCCAAAAAAGAAAAAGTTATGGGAGACAGAGTTCAGATCAAGCAAAAATGGCAAAAGTTAAAAAAGTAATTTTAAAACACATTATTTTAAACTATTGTCTTACAGTTGTTTTTACCTTTAATTGCATCGTCTTTGGAGAGCACATAAACACATTGTAAACATACAGATATATTAACAGATATATATTTATAACTATACTATATTTTTTGCAAAACAAACAGCATCTATAAATCTGTCAATTTTTTTGATAAAAATTATTAAGTATATACTTATTTACCAGAAAAAGACAAGAAATATACCCTGAACAACCAAACCTTAAATTATGTAACCTATTTTTTATCCTTCTTCTTTGGCCAAAGGGAACCTACTAGAAAACATTGTTTCCCATTTTCAATGACATGATTCCACCAATGGCATTAGAATATTTTGTTACGATGCATAATTAAACGAGCAAATTTACAGTTTCAAGTCCAGTGGAGATGGCGGGTGAGATGTATTATATAAATACCCACTTCTGTGAAAACAGTTAATCTTCAGGGACTGAATGAAAGTAAAGATGTCAGAGAATATATAATAAGTAACCTAATATAATTTTGTTTAAAAACTGCACATGGTCCTATGACTGCAATTCATTGTCTTTAGTAAACCACTAAGTTGTGTTTCCTTTGGAAGCATCTACATTTTTTTCCAAAATCTAAATGGATCATCCACAAAGACAGAACACACAAATAGGCAATAAGCTAATACAAAAGTCTTCAGCATCCTTATAGTTGAGGGAAAAGCAAATTAAAACCAAAATGAATTACTACATCACATAGAATAGATAAAACGAAAAAAGTTGAAAATATTCACAATTGCTGCTAATTTGGAGCAACTGGTACTCATTAGCTTTGCTGGTGGCAGTGTAAAATCAAACATCCGCTTTGAAAAGTAGTTTACTAAAAAGTTAATCATGCATCTACCGAGAGAAGTAAAAGCATATGATCACAGAAAGGAGATTAATGGCAGCTTTAGGCATAACAGTTCAGGCTGAAAGGAGCTCAGATGTCTATCCACAAAATAGTAGGTAAACAAATCATGATATATTCATACAAAGGAATATTACTTAGCAATAAAAAAAGAAAAAACTGCCTATAAATGTAAAATAGTGGAGGAATCTTTAAAAACATATTAAGATGAGAGAAAGATACAAGATTTAAAAAAAAATACCCACTGTATGTTTTCATTAATGTGAAAATCTAGAATAGGCCTAATTAAAAAATAAAGATAAAAATCAGGCCACTAGTTGTATCTGGGCTGAGATGTTTCAGTGATAAAGGGCATAGGTACCTTTCTAATGTAGTGAAAGTTGTGTATCTTGCTATTGGGTGTAAGTTACAGCGCATGTATTACAGAAACTGGTTGAAAGGTCCCCTTCAGATGTAAGCATTCTAATGTTTGTAAATTATATCTCAATTTAAAACAATCAACAATCTTCAAAATTGTTTGACTATTTTTTGAAGAAATATTTATTGTGAAGTGTGCTGTATAAACATTTTAGTAAGCATTTGTGACTAACAGATTTCAACAATCCAGTTTGATTTCTTGATGACATTTTAGTAAAAAAATCCAAAGCGAGGAGGTTTGTCTGCATTTCAAAGTAAAACAGAAATTCAGAGATAGATATAACACATACATAACTTTTCTCTAGGACACCTTGCACAATCACTTGTACAGCCTTAAGCTTTGGGTCAAATCAACATAATCTTAGTCATGACTTAAGGAGGCACACTGACCCATACACTTTCTCAGGGCCCCCTTGACCTCACTGTTCCTCAGACTGTAGATGAGGGGGTTCAGCACAGGGGTGAAGATAGTATAGAACGCTGACACAATCTTATCGCGGTTAGCTGACCTGTAGGAGTTGGGTTTCATATAGATAAAAATGGCAACTCCAAAAAAGAGTCCCACCACAGACATATGTGAGGAGCAGGTGGCAAGAGCCTTCTTGCGGGCCTCTCTAGAACCCATCTGGAGAACAGCAGTGAGGATGAGACCATAGGAGGTCAGGATGAGGGATAAGGGGACCACGAGCATCAACACACAGCAGATGTACATGACATACTCAAAGACAGAGGTGTCAGCACAGGCCAAACGCACCAGAGTGGGGGCCTCACAGAAGAAATGATCAATCTCGTGTGTGCTGCAAAATGGGAAGCTCAGAGTAGCAGCAGCCTGCATGAGCCCATCAGCTGCCCCCAGGAACCAAGACCCCAAAGTCATTCTCAGGCATAATTGCCAGCTCATGAGGACAGGGTATCTCAGTGGATGGCAAACAGCCACATAGCGGTCATAGGACATGGCTGCTAAGAGGAAGCACTCACCCCCTCCCAAAGTGAGCAAGAAGAAAATCTGCAACCCACAGCCAGCAGGGGTGATGGCCTTCTTGCCAGTCAAGTAGTCAGCAGCCATTTTGGGCACAATGGTGGAAACGAGCATCATGTCCATGAGGGAGAGTTGGCTCAACAGGAAGTACATGGCTGTGTGGAGGCGGGGGTCCTGGTGAATCAGGAGAATCATGAGGGCATTGCCGAGCAGGGAGGTAAAGGCCATTGTCAGAACCATCAGAAAGAGAAATAGGGCATCTTCTGTGTGGTTAAAGAGTCCTAGGAGAATAAAGTCTGAGGTGGTGTTCCCATTTTCCATGATTTCAAACGGGAGTAGCACTGCTAATGGATAAACAGATGAGAGAATTTTCATCATTTGCAATGCTCTATTTGAATTATGTATTTCTTGGTAAGCACATATGTGAAAGTGATGAAATCTATTCCCAATCCTTCATCTGACATTTTCAAAAAGTTTTAACTTGGGCCTAAAATTAATTTCAACCTTTTTTCTCATTTTCAAACTTTTCAAAATGAGTATCTCCCAGCTTTCTTATTGATTAATTGGCATAATGAATAAAAGTTCTTGATAAAAATTCTTGAACATGGTGTTTGTTTGTGCTGCCTGATACCAACATAAGTGGATAGAAGGAAATTATTCACATAATTTGTCATTTATATTTGTATTTGCTTTACATAATGCATAATCAGTATTTTTAGAAGCTGAATTAAATCAATGTGTTTAACTCTATAGAAGCCATATCTTGATAATGAGGATTACACATATATAACATATCAAAATTTACTGACATCCACAAAAATCAGATAATTTTTCTTGACATCTATTAATCCGGAGAGACAGTTTTACATTCCAAATAAGAGGACTTATACTCTCATGTCTAGAAACGTGAAGAACTGAGTCTGCTGATGGAAACACAGGTTAATTTGGAATTGTTAGTACATTTAGTTTGACTTTACTGAGTTATACGCTGAAACTGTAATGACCTTCTTAGAATATTTTCTCCCAATGCAATACTATAATACCAATGGCAACTTTTATTTACTGTGAATAGGCACTTTCTGTAATGAAATTGTTTTCCCTCAGAGTCACAGAAACACACTCTTTACTGTGTACAAAAGAGAAAATAAAACTTCTTATTTCTTCCCCCAACCGCAGAGATACATTAATTTATTCTTCAGTCCCAAGAGAATCTAAATCTTTAAAGGCATTTTCATCTCTGACTCTAGTTTTTTGAATAAATACAACCATAGATATAGAGATGGGGATGCTGATTCAGTCTCAGGGATATGGTGCAATCCAGTGGGATTACAGCACAGAAGGAGTTCACCTCTTCCACAGTCATTTATTTGCCTCCACTTTACGTGACTATCCCGTACTTGAATGCCAATCAATATGGACAAAGGCAGTGCCAAAGGCTCCCTCAATTCCTAACCTCAATGTCATCGCTCGAACACCATCATGGTACTGTCAGAATTATACTTGAGGGCTTTAGTTGATTGTTTCAAAGTTAGGCATCATGGAAACACACTTTCTCCTTGTCAAATGTTTTTGGCATTTGCCAAAACTTTGTGATCTGCACACTCACTCATTTCTAACATGCAGCCTGTACCCCTAGCAACTGTAGGATACCCATAATTATAGCCCTTAGTTTCACTTTCCTGAAGGACCTCAAAACCCTCTTAATTAATTTCTACAACTTGAGACCTTATTATTTTCCATTATTTCCATCTCCCTTCTTGTTGAAGATAGATGAAACTCTAAACCTGTTTAAAAATCAATAGGTAATTTAGTAAATGTAGGGTGTTGGACACGTTTCTTAAACTAATTTTTGCTATCATCTTACCTATTTTTAAGTGTACTGTCAGTACAGCAGCATTAAGAATATTCACATATTTGTACAACCATCACCTATATTAGTCCCCAGGACTTTTTTCATCTTCTCAAACTGAAACTATGTACCCATCAAATAATAACTTCAAATTCCCCTTTCTTCCCAGCCCCTGACAACCCTTATTCTACTTTCTATCTCTATAAATTTGACGACTCTAGGCAACTCAGATAAGTAGAATAGTATAGTATTTGTTTTTTTGTGACTGGCTTATTTCACTTAACATAATGTACTCAACATTCATCCATGCCGTAATGAGTCAGAATTTCTTTCCACCTTAAGACTGGATAATATTCCTTTGTATGCATATAGTACATTTTATTTATTAATTTATTTCATCCATGGTCATTTGTGTTACTTCCACTCTAGTTGCATATTTAAGTATCAATTTAATGGGATTTTTGATAACAGATGTTAATTTTTATTTTGATAAGGTAAATATGTATAGCATAAAATATAGCAATTTGAGGTAAATTTTTGCTTACATAATGCAAGAGAAGTTTATATGTTTTTTTTGAGAATAATTATAACACTTTACATGAATTTGCATTTTATAAAATACATTTTCCTATTATGAACTTTCTACTTCAGGTTAAATATTTTAGCAAATGTTAAATCATTAGCTTGTCACTTTCCAATCGAGATAAGTGATATATCTATGCATTTTTTGGGTGAAATAAATATACTGTTTAAAAACAATTGGTCATCATCAATGTAATGGACTAGTCAGCATGGAACAGTGTTGATTATTTAATGGAAAGTTAAACACTGTGTCAGTTAATTACATGAATATTTGATAAATATATTTTCTTAGGATGGGAACATGTTTAATTATGTGTTTAATTAAAATTCCTGTCTAGCTTTTCATATTACACAGGTGAGACTATTTGCCACTGATTAGAATGTTTGTAAACCTAGGTAAAGAGGATTCTGAGGGATAAATTCTACCAAAATTGACTATAGACAAAGCATGGTAGAAATTTAAGTTGAAGAATTAACTCATTTTGCAAATAAAATATCTGCAATGACATTAAATGGAAGAATGAAAGCCTAATTCTGAATCATGCAGAAATATGAAAATTTAATACTGTAAAAAATAAATATTTTTCTTTACTTTCTTCACCATGGCTTCAGAATGCTAAAGTTTTTCTGGTTTCAACAGTCTTTCACTTAGAATCTTGCTAAAATTGTGATATCTTTATTTAAATCACAAAGTCATCTCTTTTGCAATGCTTCTAAAAGGCACAAATATATCCTTTCCTTTTTCTCATAGAGTAATCATAGAATATTTACAAAATTGCCTATAATTTTCCTTTCAATATTTTTCCAATCCCTTTTGCCTTCAGTTAACATTAAAACTCTAAACCTTTTTCCCAAGGATACTAGGATGATTAATCAATCAGTTCTGTAAAAAATCAAATAGTAACAGCCAAATCTTTTATTTGACTGAAGTGACAGATTATTACAGGAATTTTAACCTGATGAGTGTGTCAACTAGCATATGTTTTAGTTCTTCAGATTGTAGGATAGATAATAGAGTGGATTTTATTTGTAAAACTATATAGAGAATGTAGTATTACTGTAGATTTTCTGTAGTTTATAATTCATATGAAAATAATAAATATTAAGAGTTTAGCATGATCTACTCACATAAGATAGCAATGATGACCCCAAAAAGGATGGCTCTGCATGCCCTCTGAGCAGTATCATGATAAGGCACCTCTTTGGGTGGACAAAGCATCCTATACCCTGGCAGCATGAAACTCATTCATATTAGTCTCTAGAGTAACTTATTAAGGGGTGTGGCCTATAGCAATCTTTTGCTAAAAATACTATCTTATTAATATGCCAGAGCTGCCTATGTCTGACCCTTGGGGTGCCAAAGATGTTTAATTTTCAGGGGTTTTAGATTCCCAGAACTTCAATATACTTCCCAATATCCTTTAAGAAAGCCATGATTCATTAAAATAAGAGAAAATCATTTACGAAGAGAAGTAAAATGTAAATAAATATCCTTGGAAAGGAATGATGGTTTAAAAATACATTAAGGAGTGAATTAACGTGATTCCAGTATTCTTGTTTCCACTTTGATAATGAGGGAAGATTAAAGAGTGTTATTGAGAGAAGATTTCTCAAAGACAGTAATTCAACTGATGAATCCCATGGTAGAATTCAGCTAATTTTATTTTCCTTTTCGAACTTAATTTGAAAGAATCATTGTGCATTACAAATTTCAATTTGGTTATATCAATGTATATAATTTTATTTTATATGTTTGTATCTATGATAATAACAACAGTTACAGGAGATTACATTTATTGTGCCAAGCAGTTTGCAGTTTGATTCTATTTGGGCTCATTTTCATAATTATTTTATTGTCTGTACTTTACATTTTAAGTTTCTAGGCAAATCTTGGTTCTTGGCTCATTTTTTGTCACTCTTGTCACCTTGACTTGCCTAAGATACTTCTTTATAGTTATAAATGTCACTTTCCTCAATTGTAAAATTAAAAAAAAAAAATCCGTCTCGTGGAATAGTTGATGGGAAAAGATGCCTCTGTTCAAATGTGAGGTATTGTAATTGCTTAATCCTGATGAGCTGTAATAACTGTCATTTTGTTTGTTTACAAGAGGAACACATCATAGATTTTAATTACCCCTCTGCCTTTGGATGGTGAATCTTATCAGAATGGCAAATCATACTTAGCTTTAGAACATAATGGACCACCTGACTGAAATCTACATTTAAGTCAAGCTACATTATTCCCTGTGCAAACCCCAGGCTCCTTGCTAAGCACAATTAGTACATCATGGACAGGTAGTAGATCAGGTTTCAAGTACGACCTTCAGCAAGAGTATAACAGTCATTTTCAATAAATTTTCATCTTTCCTGTTCTGAATATAGCTATCCCTAAGGTGACAGATCTGTCAAAATGATGCTCTAGTAACATAGGGTTGCCACCGTCAGATGGGGGAATGGATTTTGCACAATATAGATTGAATGATCTGTGGATTCCCGGGAGACATGAGAATAAAGATCAGACAAGCTCCATGTCAGAGGCGGAAATGGACATGCCACTCAGAACCCCATCAGGAAACTGAAATTACAGTGAATGTGGGTATTTAAACTAAGATTAATTTAAGACTATCTGTAAATATATGGGCATACATTAAGGAAACCAAAGAGAGCTTGTACCAGACCCCCACTTAGCAACAACAGGAAGTTTTGACTACCCCTCCTCCTGAAGGCACATGGGGTTGGAGTAGATTCCAGATTTCACATAGGCAGACTGAGTAGAAAAGATAAGAGCACTAACAGGTGCTTTAATCTGGCCATAGTGCGGAGCCAAGAAGCGCAGACCAGCAGGCAGGAAGCAAGGGAATAAATATTACTCCGCTGTTTCCTTCCTCATTCCTGGGGAGCACACTTGGTGATTCTTGGGACACAGACTCTGAGATAGATTTAGGAATGCAGGAAGTTCATTGTGGAGTGCCCTTTAGGATCAACTCCCTTGGAATGAAGGAAGCAGAATCGGGCACAGAGAGACGTTGAACTGTGGTGCACTTACAACAAAGGCCTCAGCCAATCCAGGAGGAGCTCTGACATGTCCCTTCCAAGTTGTCTTGAAGTAGGGCTATTGGTTCCTTTTATGCCCCCACAGCAGTATTGATTAGATGTGACCAGCCCCCAGGAAGGAATCATGACCTCGGCTAGGCAGTTCTTCATCAAGAACAATGCCTTGAGTGGGACTTAGCAGAGAGTGTCTAATGCAAACATTCCTAGCAGCTGGGGGAACAAGTACATGAGTCCTGAAAGGGGGAGGGGAGTCTGTGAGCACAGAATATGTACAGTTCACTCTGTGAGCTACACTTATCAGAAGTAGAAGTGAAGGGGCCCTTGCATACCATTCACACAAGTTGGCTTCCTGCAGCACAGAGCAGATGATCATGTGTTGGAGCACAGAAAACACCTAGCAAGAATGACAAGTTCAATAAAAACATGGTCTCCTTCCAGGAAAACATTAAAGGTAGTATGGAATTTGCCCACCAGGAGCATACTGGCATAAGGAGCTAAAAACATCTGCTGGTGGGCCTAGCATTTGGTTTAGAGGAACTGTTAACATGTCTCCAATAAAGGCATTAGTCTTCAACTGGGAACCTGGAACTCAATCCAAAAGAGCTTAAGGCAGATGTGATGGAAAGCAAAAAATTCCCAGATAGGTCAATGGGAGCGGTGAGGAGAGGGGCACTGCATTACAAAAGAGTGCTCCCTAGTGTCAGCTCAAACTCTGTAACCAATAGCTCTCAAAAGATCTAAGGATTTCACTTTCCCTAATGTGCTCTTGTTTTGTGCTGTGGACTGAATTATGTCCCCTCAAATTCCTATGTTGAGTACCCTAACCCAAAATGGGAAACTATTTGGAGATAGAGACTTTAAAGAACTCATTAAGGCTAGATTAGATCATACAGGTAGGGCCTAGGTCTATAGAATACTGTGCTTGTTAGAAGAAGAGAGACCAGAGGTCACCCTCACTCTCTTCACAGGCACTTAGGAAAGGCCATGTGAGGATACAGAGATAAGGCAGTCTTCTGCAAGGTGAAAAGACAGGCCTCACTGGAAATTAAATTAGCCAGCACCTTGATCTTAGATTTCCCAGCCTCCAGAAGTGTGAGAAAATAAATATCTGTAGTTTAATCCACCATGTCTGTAGTACTCTGATATGGAAGCCTGAGCAACAGATGTGGTCTGGTATGACTACAAGTCTCTTTGGAGGAAGATTTGTACATAGTGAGCACATGTAATTACTGTGGAGATGTAGAACCCTTCTTCCAGGTGCCCTGATCTCTTTTTTATCAGATGAACTCCAGGACTGAAAATCGACTAGAAACAGAAGAAAATGTGATGGATTGTGATTTTTTTTTTCCTGATGGTGCCTGGCATCAATTTTTTCTTTACTTCCCCAGTCTTTATCTTTGTCAGTTGTATAAGTTAAGCAATACTCTTAGTGGCTGCACATATATCTCTCTTTCAGAGTGCCAGACCCCATGCTCACTTCATAAAGTATGTTCACCTCGTCTCTGAAGTGTTTGTAAACACTACATGCTCCATCGTTTTCCTGGATCCTTTTATTCCCATTTATTTATGTAAGTTTGGTGACACAGCATTATCTTTGACCATTGATTTTGGCCAAAATGGGCAGCTCCCTATGAACTTCTCAGTGATGCTTTTGGTCTTCTCCAGAGTACACTCTGGGTTCCCCTGGGGGTCACTGACAGCTGTCCATCCATAAGACACTGGTGAAAATGTGTCCTCTGCTCTTTGATTGTGATCTCTTATTTATCAGTTAGCCATGCATTGTTGTCTTTCCTATTATAGGTCTTTGTGATGGTTAGCTTTATACCTCAACTATAGTACCTAGTTATTGTTTATTCATATATAATGTTGTTTTTGTTTATCAGTTTTATTGAGATATAATTGATGCATAACACCATGTAAGTTTAAGATATGCATTGTGATAATTTGATAAATGTATATATTCTCAAATATTTACCACAATAAGGTTGGTTAATACATCCTTCACCTCACATAACTGCCATTTTGCTTTTCTGGCAGTGTTGAGAACATTAAAGCTCTATTCTCATAGCAACTTTCAAGTATATGGTAGAATAATTTTAATTTTAACTATAGTCACCATGCTCTAAGTTAGATAGAGGAAATATATTTCAATCAGCTAATCTTCAGGATTACTAAGGTAGTTTGGGGATGATATCTGTGAAAACCAATAGAGAAAAGTTGCAAAATAGAAATTAACTCTGTCAAACAACCAGTATGTTGCTGTGATTGTTGATATTGTTTATGTATATTTCTTAAATTTTCTTGAGATTTTAGGAGCTTACTACAAATTACTGCTTCATTTTCTTTTCTTATCAACAAGCTTGTTCATTAATGTTCTTGTAAATTTTCTTCAATTTCTTATGAATATGCTACTATTACATGCAAAAGTAAAACGAAGAATTATAGCCATAATTATGAAGACCAAGGAGAAAAATGGTGATAAGCATGCTTTTCAAAATCCAAGAAATGGTGCTAAATCCAAGAAATGGGCTTATTCATTAATGTTGTTGTAAATTTTCTTCAATTTCTTATGAATATACTACTCTTACATGCAAAAGTAAAATGAAAAATTATAGCCATGATTATGAAGACCAAGGAGAAAAATGGTGATAAACATGCTTTTCAAACTCCAAGAAATGGGGCTACATCTATTTGAGATTTAAAAATTGATTGAAAACATTTCAAGTTTTCTTGACAATTTACATTAATATAGGCCAAAACTAGATACAAATTCACTATATTAGATGGTTAATCTTTGTGTCACTTCACAAAACTAAATATTCTATATTAATTTCTTTATAATGAAATGGAAAAGTTTAACTCAACAACAAAACAATGTTTTCTCTTTTATTTGCTTTTTTTTAAAAATTGAGGTCACTGATTTATAACATTATGTAAATTACAGGTGTACATAATTATATTTTGGCTTCTGTATAGACTGAATTGTGTTCAGTACAAAATTCTTGTTTCCATCTGTCACCATACGTATGTGCCCCTTTACCCCTTTTGCCCTCTCCCCATTACCCTTCTCCCCAATAGCCACCAATCAGTTTTCTGCAAGTATACATTTGTTTATCTTCCACATAAGAGTGAAATCATATACTATTTGTCTTTCTCTGTCTGAGTTATTTCACTTAGCATGATACCCTCAAGGTCCATCCATGTTGTCACAAATGGCACAATTTAATTTTTTACAGCTAAGTAGTATTCCATCATATATATATATATATATATACACACATATATAGATATATACACACACACACACATCTTTATGCATTCATCCATTGATGGGCACTTACATTGCTCCCAAGTCTTGGCTATTGTGAATAATGCAGCAATGAACATAGGGGTTCATAAGTCTCTTTGGATTGTTGATTCCAAGTTCTTTGGATAAATACCCAGTAGTGGGACAGCTGGGTCACAGGGTATTTCTATTTCTAATTTTGCGTCTGTGTGTGAGGAAGATTGTCCCTGAGCTAATATCTGCTGCCAATCTTCCTCTTTTGGCTTGAGGAAGATTGTTTGTGAGCTAACATCTGTGCCAATCTTCCTCTATTTTATATATGGGATGCCACCACAGCATGGCTTGATGAGCAATGTGTAGGTCTGCCCCCAGGATCTGAATCCACAAACCACAGGCTACTAAAGCAGAGCACGTGAACTTCCCCACTGCATCACCGGACTGGCCCCTATTTTTAATTTTTTTGAGAGATCTCCATACTGTCTTGCATAGTGGCCGCATTACATTGTATTCCCACCAGCAGTGCATGGGGGTTCCCTTTTCTCCACATCCTCTCCAACACTTGTTATTTCTTATCATTTTAATAATAGCCATTCTGACAGTGTGAGGTGATATCTCATTGTAGTTTTGATTTACATTTCCCTAATAATTAATGAAACTGAACATCCTTTTATGTGTCTGTTGACCATATGTATGTCTTCTTTGGAGAACTGTCTGTTCAGATCTTTTGGCCATTTTTCAATTGGGTTGTTAGTTTTTTTGTTGTTGAGATATAAGATTTCTTTATATATTTTGGATATTAACTTCTTATTAGATATATGGTTTGCAAATATCTTCTCCTAATTGTTAGGTGTTCTTTTCATTTTGTTGATGATTTCCTTTGCTATGCAGACCTTTTAGTTTGATGTAGTCCCATGTGTTTTCTCTATTGTTTCCCCTGCCTAGTGAAATATCGTACTTGAAAATATACTGCTAAGAGTGATGTTGAAGAGCGTACTGCCTATGTTTTCTTCTAGAAGTTTCATGGGTTCAGGTCTTACATTCAAGTCTTTAATCCATTTTGAGTTAATTTTTGGTATGATGTAAGATAATGGTCTACTTTTATCCTTTTGCATGTGGCTTTCTAGTTTTCTGAACACCATTTATTGAAGCGATTTTCCTCTCTCCATTGTATATTCTTGGTTTCCTTGCCAAAAATTAGCTATCCATAGATATGTGGGTTTATTTCTGGGCTCTCAATTCTGTTTCACTGACCTTTGTGTCTGTTTTTGTGCCAGTACCATTCTGTTTTGATTCCGATAGCTTTTTATTATATTTTGGAATCAGGGAGTGTGATACCTCCAGCATTGTTCTTTTGTCTCAGGATTCCTTTTGCTATTTGGGATCTTTTGTTGATCCATATAAATTTTGGGATTCTTTGTTCTATTTCTGTGAAAATTGTCATTGAAACTTGATAGGGATAGCATTGAATCTGTAGATTATTTTGGTTATTATGGACATTTTAATTGTGTTAATTCTTCCAGTCCAAGAGCATGGAATGTCTTTCATTTTCTTTGTGTCTTCTATTTCTTTCAACCATATTTTATAGTTGAAAACTGTACAGGACTTTCACCTCTTTTGTTAATTCTTCATCTGTTTGTGAGGAATATTGGCCCTGAGGTAATACCTGTTGCCAATCTTCCTCTTTTTGCTTGAGGAAGTTTGTCCGTGAGCTAACATCTGTGCCAATTTTCCTCTATTTTATATATGGGATGCCACCACAGCATGGCTTGATGAGCGGTGTATATGTCTGCCCTCGAGATGCGAATCTGGGAGCCCTGGGTTTATTCCTAGACATTTTATCTTTTTGTTGCAATTGTAAATGGGCTTGTATTCTTAATTTATCTTTCTGCTGCTTTGTTGTTAGTGTATAAAAACACAACTGATTTTTGTATGTTGATTTTGTATCCTGCAACTTTACTGTATTCATTTATTATTGCTAAAAGTCTTTTTGTGGGTTCTTTAGAGTTTTCTATGTATAATATCATGTCCTCTGCAAATACCGACAGTTTCACTTCTTCTTTTCCAATTTGGATCCCTTTTATTTCTTTTTCTTGCCTGAATGCCCTGGCTAGGACTTCCAATACTATGTTAAATAAGAGTGGTGAAAATGGGCATGTTGTCTGGTCCTTGTTCTTAGAGGGATAGCTTTCAGTTTTTCTCCATTGGAAATGATATTAGCTGTGGGTTTGTCATATATGGCCTTTATTACATTGAGGTACTTTCCTTCTATACCCATTTTATTAAGGGTTTTTATCATAAATGGATGCTGCATCCTGTCAAATGATTTCTGTGCATCTATCGAGGTGATCATGTGATTTTTATTCTTCATTTTGCTAATATGGTGTATCACATTGATTGATTTTCTGATGTTGAACATCCCTGCATCCTTGGAATAAGTCCCACTTGATCATGGTGTATGATCTTTCTAATGTATTGTTGAATTCGATTTGCTAGTATTTTGTTGATGATTTTTGCATTGATGTTCATCAGTGAAGTTGGCCTGTAATTTTCTTTTTTTCTGTTCTCCTTGACTGGTTTTGGTATCAGGGTAATGTTGGCTTCATAGAATGAGTTAGGAATCTTCCCCTCCTCTTCATTTTTTTTGATGAGTTTGAGAAGTATAGGTTTTACAGCTTCTTTGAGTCTGTGTTTGAATACTCCAAGGAAGCTCTCTGATCCCAGGCTTTTATTTTGGGGAGGTTTTTGATTACTATTTCAATCTCTTTACTGGTGATTTGTCTATTCAAATTCTCTGTTTCTTCTTGCTTCAGTATTGGAAGGTTGTATGATTCTAAGAATTTATCTATTTCTTCAAGATTATCCAATTTGTTGATGCATAGGTTTTTGTAGTATTCTCTTATTTTTTTGTATTTCTGAGGTGTCAGTTGTAACTTCTCCTATTTCATTTCTGATTTTATTTATTCGAGCCTCCTCTTTCCTTTTCTTGGTGAATCTAATTGAAAGTTTGTCAATTTTGTTTATCTTTTCAAAGAACCAGCTCTTCATTTCATTAGCTTTTTCTGTTGTTTTTTTAGTCAATAATTCATTTATTTGTGCTTTGATTTTTATTATACCCTTCCTTCTACTGATTCTGTGCTTTGTTTTTCTTCTTCCACTTCCTTTATGTGCACTTTTCGATTGTTTCCTTGAGATTTTTCTTGTTTGTTGAGGTAAGCTTGTATCGCTATAAACGTCCCTCTTAGAACCGCTTTTGCTGTGTCCTATAAATTTTGGCATGTTGTATTTTCATTTTCATTTGTCTCCAGGTTTTTTTTCTATTTCTCCTTTGATTTCTTCATTGACCCAGTCGTTGTTCAGTAACATCTTGTTTAATCTCTACATATTTGTGATTTTTCCGATTTTCTTCCTGTAGTTGATTTTGATTTCATACCATTGTGGTCAGACAAAATGCTCAGTATTATTTCAATCATTTTAAATTTATTAGGACTTGTTTTGTGATCCTAATATGTGGCCTAATATGTGTCCTATCCTGGATAATGTTCCATGTACAATTGCAAAGAATGTGTATTCTGCAGTTTTTAGATGGAATGTTCTGTATATATCTGGTAAGTCCCTCTGTTCTATTGTGTCATTTAAGGCCAATGTTTCCTTATTGATCTTCTCTTAGGATGATTTTTCCATTGATGTAAGTGGAGTGTTAAAATCCCCTATTATTATTCTGTTGCTATCTATTTCTCCTTTTATGTGTGCTAATAATTGCTTTATATATTTAGGTGCTCCTATGTTGGGTGCATAAATATTTGCAAGTGTTATATCCCCTCATTGGATTGTCCTATTTATCTTTATGTAGTGCCCTTTTTGTACCTTATTACAGTTTATGTTTAAAGTCTATTGTGTTTGATGTAAGTATTGCTACCCCAGCTTTCTTTATCATTGCCATTTGCATGGAGTATCTTTTTCCATCCCTTCACATTCAGTTTGTGAGTGTCTTTAAGTTTGAAGTGTGTCTCTTGTATCTAGTATATATATTGGTCTTGTTTTTTTTATCCAATCAGCCACCTTACTCCTTTTGATTGGATGATTTAGTCCATTGACATTTAAAGTAGCTACTGGTAAGAATGCAGTTATTCTTATCTTGTTACTTTTTCTCCGGGTGTTTTACTGGTCCTTCTCTGTTCCTTTCTTTTTCTCTTGCTCTCTTCCCTTGTGGTTTGATGACTTTCTTTAGTGTTATATTTGAGTTCCTTTCTTTCAATTTTTTGTGTATTTATTATAGGTTTCTGGTTTGTGATTACCATGAGGTTCATATATAATAACCTACATATATAGCAATCTATAATAAGTTGATGGCCTCTTTAGTTTGACCTCTTGCTAAAAGCTCTACTCTTTTACTGTCCATCTCCCACATTTTATGTTTTTGATATCATATCTAACCTCTTGTTTTATGTGTGTGTATCCACTGCCCTCTTATCATGGAAATAGATAATTTTAGTACTTTTGTTTTTTGACCTTCATATTAGCTTCATAGGTGGTTGATCTGTTCCTTTAGTGTATATTTGTCTTTACCAGTGATTTTACTTATTTTGTTTCATAATTTTATTATTCCTATTTGTGGTCTTCTCTTTTTCTCTTAATAAGTCCCTTTAGAATTTCTTGTAAGGGTAGTTTCTTGGTGACGAACTCCTTAAATTATTGCTTCTCTGGGAAACTCTATCTCTCCTTCCATTCTGAATGAGAACATTGTGGGAAAGTATTTTTGGCTGTAGATTATTTACGTCCATCACTTTAAACATGTCATTCCACTCCCTTATAGCCTGTAAGGTTCCTGCTGAGATGTCAGCTGATAACCTTATGGGATTTCCTTTGTACGTAATTTGTAGTCTTTCTCTTGTGGCTTTTAGGATTCTTTCTTTATCTTTAATTTTTGACATTTTAATTATAATGTGCCTTGGTGTGGACCTCTGTGGGTTTATCTTGTTTGGTGTTCTCTGTGCTTCCTGTAACTGGATGTCTGTTTCCTTCCTTAGGTTAGGAAAGTTTTCAGCTATTATTTCTTCAAATAGTTTCTATGTCCCTTTGTCTCTCTCTTTTCCTTCTTGGACACCTGTAATACGGATGATAGTGCACGTAGTGTTGTCCCAGAGGTCCCTTAGACTGGCCTTTTTCTTTTTAATTCTTTTTCCTTTTATCTCTTCAGCTTGGAAGCTTCCTCTCTTCTTTCATCCACCTTGTGAATCCATTCTTTAGTATCATATACTCTGCTATTGAGTCCCTCTAGTGATTTTTTCATTTCCAGTATTGTGTTCTTCATTTCTGATTGGTTCTTTTTTATATTTTCCATTCTTTCTTCAAGTTCACACTAAGTTCATCCATTCTTCTCCCAAGAACAGTGAGCATGCTTATGACTATTAGTTTGTTGTTTTTTGTCAGGTAGATTGTTTATCTCTGTTTCTTTTAGTTCTTTTTCTGAAGTTTTGTCCTCTTACCCTTCTTGGAATATATTCCTTTGTCTCCTCATTTTGCTTCTTTTGTATTCTGATTTTTACACATATGAATATATCAATCACTGAAATTTTGACATTGAACATATTAGATAGTAAGGAATGAAAATTACCTGTTTTAGACTAGATCATGGTATAATAATCATGTTTAAAGGGCCCATATTGTTAGAGATATGTATATAAATATAGATGCAAGGATGTGATGTATGGAGTTTACTTTAAAATATATAATGAGAGATGGCATCAAGACGGCAGCGTAAGTGGACTCTGAACTCACCTCATCCCATGGGCACGACAAATTTACAACTATTCTTGGAACAGTTATCCCTGAGAGAGAACTTAAACCTTGATAAAAATCACCCCCACAACAACGGACAGTGCTGACTGAGGTGGAAGAGGCAGAAAATCCTTTCTGGAGAGAAAAATGCCACCTTCAAGCCATGACACTTCAGAGCCAGGAGCAATCTTAAGATACAAAGCCTTCCGTGGGGGAGTTGGGGATCTGAGCAGGGGAGAATCACCGCAATAATCAGCTTTTGGATTCAGCACCACTAAGACAAGTGTCATACTCTCCAGCTTTGCTGGTTATTAACTACAATGGAGATTACCCCTGGAAAAGCTATAGGACATAAAGGGAAGAAAAGCCTGCTCTTAAAGGCCCCCCACACAAATTCAGCCATTTTGGAAAGCAACCTAAAATCATCAGAGAGAAAGATTCACAGTCCTTTGGTGAAAAGAGGCTCACTGGATAGGCTCTAAGTGCATCTTGGTGAGAGGTGAGCCCTCCCCAGGGACTGAGACATTGGGGACAGGCATTATTCTGACCTAGTACAGGTGAGCTGACACAGATGCTGGCAGATGCTTTTGACATTCTTCCCACGGCCTCTAGTGCAGGAATCTGTCCCAAACACTAGAGCAGCAACTTAATCCAGCTCAGCCAGGGCAGGCAGCCTGCTCTAGGGACTGGTACCACCCAACAGCAAGACCTCTGGCAACTTTTGGTCCCACATATATGGGGTGCCTCGAACCTCTGCAGCTTGGTGAGTGAGTTTGCCTCTGCAGGGCACAGCATGTGTGAGGGGTGGACCTGCATTGGTTGAGTGTGTGGGGCCTCTCCAGTGGGGCAATTGGGTCCATGTCAGTGGCTAAGGGTGGGCACTGGTCAGGACTGTGTTCACAGGGTGTGTGGCCCTGCAGGTGCCAGGGCTTGTCAGCTGCAGTTGACTTGTGTTTCTCATACTGCCACATAGGGAACTGGTCCCACCTTCCAAAGCCTGAAACAATGAGTGCTTCCATTCCTGGGCCTAGCCCTACTCAGCTGCAATCCTGAGACACCTGACTAACAGCCTTGCAGGCCAGAGACTTACAACTCTTGTAAGTCTCTGAAGCTAGTAAGAAGCCACACTGGTGGCCTCGTCACCTAACAGAAAAACTGCAATAGGAATGTGCTATTAGACCTTGCAGCCATCTGTGCTGGGCTCTCCATGCTTGATATAGTGACTGAAAGGTCCATAGCAACCACACACAGCTGAGCATTACAATCAGCTGGCCAAGGGCACAGCCTAGATTTCCCAGGCACCTGCAACAAGAGCAACCCTGCCACAACAGACAGACACATGTAGCTGACACTGGGGACACTCTTGGAACGTTTAGAACTGGTGACAAGAGGGAAGCACAATTGTGGGCCTCATAAGGCATCTCTTACATAAGGCCACTTCTCCAAGATTGGGAGACATAGCTGACCTACCTAATAGAAATAAGTACAGACAAAGAGGTAAAATGAGGAGACAAAGGAATATGCTCCAAGTAAGGGAACAGGCCAATGCTATTTTATTTATTTCCTGACTCAAATTGGCCACTGGGAGCTTTAATGAACTCCTGTATGCATTTGACATACAGCAAACAGTTTTTTAAATGCATATGTAATTTCTGGAATCACAAGGTGTTCCAAGTTTATGTGTATATGTCTATCCACAGCCATAGAATCAGCCACTTCTACAAGGAATTGTGATTCCTTTTACTGGAAAATTGTGTTAGAAATGAAAGTTTAGACACTAGATGCATTGTTACCACTGTAGGGTGTCATGGCTTCTAGGCTCTTTCAACTGACAGAGAAAGGAAATGAAGGTGTGTATACTAAGAGGTGTATGTAAACTTATCTAAAAGTGCTTCCATATGTAACAATGTGTATATGCATATGTTAACATGAATTTGTAATGAAAAGATAAATATTAAATTCTAATTTATTAACATGTGTGTCATTCTAGTCTGTTCCCCTTGCTTATCTGTAAGTTTCCCTGCTCACATTGTGAAAACTGGCTCAACTGTCCACCATCCATTTACCTTATTGCTCAATCCAGTACTCATTTGCAGGAGTATGAGAATTGTTAACCTGTAGCCCTGTGGGAACAAACTTCATCACTAGAATATGTGGATATATGAAGTTCCTTTTGCCTTTAGTCTTACAGACTCTATTCATTTCCAAAGTTACTCAAGTCAACACCTTACTCTACATCCCGTTCAGTGAAGTTATTTCATAAATTTGTCATTGAGGTAGATTCTCTTGTCACAGTCTGCATACCTTTTTGGGTATACTGACGCCTTACATGATCTTTTTTAAAGTTGGTATACATTTAGGTTACTCTTTGATCTTCAAAATTCTGTGGGTTTTTGACAAGTGCGTAATGTCATGTAGCCAATATTAACAAAAGAGGATATTTGCCACCTTAGAAATTCTCCTATTCTTCTTTTTAAAACTATTTTATTGAAGTGATAATTGTTTATAACTGTGAAATTTCAGATGTAGATTATTATATCAGTTTCTCTATAGACTGCATTGTGCTCACCATCAATAGTCTAGTTTTTATCCATCACCATACATATGTGTCTCTTTACCCCTTTCACCTGCCACCCACCCTCTTCCACACCGGTAACCACTAATCTGTTCTCTTTATCCATGTGTTTGTTTATCTTCCACATATGAGTGAAATCATACGGTGTTTGTCTTTCACTGTCTGGCTTATTTCACTTAACATAATACCCTCAAGGTCCATACACGTCATTGCTAATGGGACGGTTTTGTCTTTTTTATGTCTGAGTAGTATTCCATTGTATATATATCTATCACATCTTTATCCATTCATCATTCGATGGGCACTCAGATTGCTTCCGTGTTTTGGCTGCTGTGCTGCATGAACATAGGGGTGCATAGATCTCTTCATACTGTTGATTTTATGTTATTTGGAGAAATATCCAGTAGTGAGATAGCTGGATCACATGGTAATTCTATTTTTAATTTTTCAAGAAATCTCCATAATGTTTTCTATAGTGGCTGCACCAGTTTGCATTCCCACCAGCAGTGCATGAGGGTTCCCTTTTCTCCACATCCTCTCCAACATTTGTTATTTTTCTGTCTCAATTAGAGCCCTTCTGACAGGTGTATGATGATATCTTATTGTAGTTTTGATTAGAATTTCCTAAATAATTAGTGATTTTGAACATTTTTTCATGTGCCTGTTGGCCATCTGTATATCTTCTTTGGAAAAATGTCTGTTCATGTCATCTGCCCTTTTTTTGATGGGGTTGTTTGTTTTTTTGCTGTTGAGTTGTGTGAGTTCTTTATATATTTTGGAAATTAATGCCTTGTCAGATATATGATTTTTAAATATTTTGTCTCAGTTGGTGGGTTGTCTTTTCATTTTGTTCAATTTTTTTTTGTCTTGCACAATATTTTTAGTCTGTTGTAGTCCCATTTGTTTATTTTTTCTTTTGTTTTCCGTGTCTGAGTAGACATGATATTCAAAAAGATGCTGCTAAGACCAATGTCAAAAAGCCTACTGCCTATATTTTCTTCTAGGAGTTTTATGGTTTCAGGTCTTACATTCAAGTCTTTAATCCATTTTGAGTTAATTTTTGTGTATAGTTTAAGATATTCATTCTTTTGCAAGTCCCTGTCTAGTTTTCCCAAAACCATTTATTGAAGAGACTTTCCTTTCTCCATTGTGTGTTCTTGGCTACTTTGTCAAAGATTAGCTGTCCATAGAAGTGTGGTTTTATTTCTGGGATTTCAATTCTGTTCCATTGATCTGTGTGTTTTCTTTTTTTGTGCCAATACCATGCCGTTTTTATTCCTGTAGTTTTGAGGTATATTTTAAAGTCAAGGATTGTGATGCCTCCAGCTTTGTTCTTTTTCCTCATGATTGCTTTGGCTTTTTTGGGTCATTTGTTGTTCAATATAAATTTTAGGATTCTTTGCTCTATTTCTATGAAAAATGTTGGGATTCTGATTGGGATTGCATTGAATCTGTAGATTGCTTTAGGTAATATGGACATTTTAACTATGTTTATTCTTTCAAACTATGAGCATACAGTATCTTTACATTTCCTTATATCTTCTTTGATTTCTTTCAACAATCTTTTATAGTTTTCAGTGTACAAGTCTTTCATCTCCTTGATTAAGTTTATTCCCAGGTATTTAATTCTTTTTGTTGTGATTGTAAATGGAATTGCATTCTTGACTTCTCTGTCTCCTAGTTTGTTATTAGTGTCTAGAAATGCAACTGACATTTGTAAGTTTATTTTGTACCCTACAACTTGGCTGTAGTTGATTATTTCTAATAGTTTTCTGGTGGATTCTTTAGGGTTTTCTACATATAGAATAGCGTCATCATCAAACAGGGAGAGTTTTACCTCTTCTATTCCAACTTGGATACATTTTATTTCTGTTTCTTCCATAAATAATCTGGCTAAAACCTCCAATACTATGTTGAATAGGCATGGTGAGAGCGGGCACTCTTGTCTTGCTCTTGTTCTCAGAGGGATGACTTTCAGTTTTTCACTGTTAAGTATGATGTTGAACATGGGTTTGTCATACATGGCCTTTATTATGCTGAGGTACTTTCTTCTAAATCCATTTTATTGAGAGTTTTCATCATAAATGGATGGTAGATCTTGTCAAATGGTTTCTCTGCATCTATTGAGATGATCTTACTATTTTTATTCCTCATTCTGTTAATGTGGTGTATCACATTGTTTGAGTTGCTGATGTTGAACAATCTCTGCATCCCTGATATAAATCCTACTTGATTATGCTGTGTGATCTGTTTCATGTATTGCTTTATTTGGTTTGCCAATATTTTGTTGAAGATTTCTGCATCTATGTTCATCACTGATACTGGCCTGTAATTTACCTTTTTGGTGTTGTCCTTGTCTGTTTTTGGTATCAGGGTAAGGTTGGCCTTGTAGAATGAGTTAAGAAGTGTTTCATCTTCTTCAGATTTTTGAAGTAGTTTGAGAAGGATAGGTAATATATCTTCTTTGAATGTTTGGTAGAATTCTCCAGAGAAGCTATCTGGTCTTGGACTTTTGTTTTTTGGGAGGTTTTGGATTATTGTTTCAATCTTTTTACTTCTGATTGGTCTTTTCAGATTCTTATTTCATCTTGTTTCAGTTTTGGGAGGTTGTATGAGTCTAACAATTTATCTTTTTCTTCCAAGTTATCTAATTTGTTGGCATATAGTTTTTCATAGGATTCTCTTACAATTCTTTGTATTTCGGTGGTATCCATTGTGATTTCTACTCTTTCATTTTTTTCCCCTTTGTAAGGAAGATTGGCCCCTGAGCTAACATCTGTTGCTAATCTTCTTTTTGCTGAGGAAGATTAGTCCTGAGCTATCATCTGTGCCTATCTTCCTCTACTTTGTATGTGGGACACTGCCACAACACAGCTTGCTGAGCAGTGCGTAGGCCCATACCCGGGATCCAAACCTGCGAACCCCGAGCCACTGAAGCAGAGCAGGTGAATTTAACCACTATGCCACCGAGCTGCAGCCCCTACTTTTTCATTTTTAACTTTATTTATTTGAGCCTTCTCTCTTTTCTCATAGGGAATATGGCTAAGGGTTTGTCAATTTTGTTTATCTTCTCAAAGAAACAGCTCTTATTTTCCTTGATCTTTTCTATTGTATTTTTATTTTTTATTACATTTATTTCTGCTCTAATTTTTATTTTCCTCCTTCTGTTTATTTCTTCTTCTTTTTCTAGTTCTGTTATGTGTAGTTTAAGATTACTTATTTGAGATTTTACTTGTTTGTTGAGGTAGGCCTGTACTGCTACTCATATTGCTTTTTCTGTGTACCCTAAGAGTTGATATGTTGTGTTTTCATTTTCACTTATTTCCATCTTTTCTTTTTATTTCTCCTTTGATTTCTTCATTGATCCGATGATTGGTCAGTAACAAGTTGTGTAGTCTCCACATATTTGTGACTTTCCCAGCCTTTTCCTTGTAGTTCATTTCTAGTTTCATAGCATTGTGGTAGGAAAAGGTCCTTGATATGATTTCAATCTTCTTAAGTTTATGGAGGCTTGCCTTGTTTTCCAACATATGGTCTATCTTTGAGAATGTTCCATGTGCACTTGAGGAGAATGTGTAGTCTGCTGTCTTCAGATGGAATATTCTATATATATCTATTAAGTCCATCTGGTCTAATGTTTCATTTAAGCTCACGATTTCCTTGTTGACTCTGTCTGGATGATCCATCCATTGATGTAAGTGGGGTGTTGAGGTCCTCTACTATTATTGTGTTGCTGTCAATTTCTCTCTTTAGGTCTGTTCTAGTTGTTTTATATACTTTGGTGCTACTGCGTTAGGTGCATATATGTTCATAAATGTTATATCCTCTTGGTGGAATGTCACTCTTTTCATTACATACTGTCCCTCTGTCTCTTATTGTCTTTTTTATCTTGATGTCTGCTTTGCCTGATATAAGTATGGCAAGACTTGCTTTCTTTAGCTTGCATTTGCTTGGACTATCATCTTCCATCCCTTCTCTCCTAGCCTATGTTTGTTTTTAAGGCTGAGATGTGTTTCCTAGAGGTATCGTATTGCTGGGTCTTGTTGTTTAATCCATGCCACCACTCTGTTTCTTTTGATTGAAGAATCCAATCCATTTACATTTAGAGTGATTATTGATGTATGAGAGCTTAATAATGCCATTTTGTCTCTCATTTTCTGATTGTTTTATATTTCCATTTTTTCTTTCCCCTTGTATTTCTGACTACCATGTCAGTTTGGCGGTTTTCTGTGATGGTTATATCAGTTTTATCTTTATTTATGATTTGTGGCTCTGCTTTCATATTTTGTTAGTGATTACTATGAGGTTTGTATAACAGATCTCATAGATGAGGTAGTCCATTTTCTTATAGCCTCTTATCTCCATTAGCCTAAGCAGGTTCCACCCCATCCTCTTCTCCTTCTGTTATAGTTGCCACAAACTATTCTTTCTTATGTTGTGAATTTCTGACTAAATTGAAATGTTTATAGTTATTTTTTATGCATTCATCCCTTCATCTTTTATGTTATAATTGTTTACTAACCTATTCTGATATAGTGCTGCCATTTTCTGACTCTATCTGTCTATTTGTCTCCTTGCTGAAGGTTTTGTAAACCTTTGTCTTTTAATTTCAGATGAGAGGGCTCCTTTCAATGTTTCTTGTAAGGCAGGCCTAGTGGTAGTCAATTCTCTCAGCTTTTGTTTACCTGGGAAAATTTTTATTTCTCTGTCATTTCTGAAGGATAATTTCACTAGATAGAGTATTCTTGGCTAAAAGTTTTTTTCTTTCAATATTTTGAGTATATCATTCCATTCTCTACTAGCCTATCAGGTTTCTGCTGAGAAATCCAGTGAAAGCTTGACAGGGGTTTGCTGGAGGTTATTTTCTTCTGCCTTGCTGCCCTTAATATTTTTTCTTTGTCATTGACTTTTGCCAGTTTTAATACTATATGCCTTGGAAAAGGTTTTTTTGTATTGCTGTAATTCATTTTATTGGCTTCATGTGCTTGTAAGTCCAGTTTCTTCTCCATATTTGGGAAATAGTCAGCTATAATTTCTTTGAATAAGCTCTATGTCACTTTCTCTCTTTCTTTTCTCTCTTGAATCCCTATCATCCTTATGTTGCTTTTCCTAATTGAGATAGATATTTCTTGAAGAATTTCTTGATTTTTAAAAAATACTATTTCTCTCTTCTACCTGAAGCATTTCTATATTTCTACCCTCTAAGGCACTAATTCTGTCCTCAATAACGTCAGCTCTATTTTTTATGGTTTCTAGATTATTTTTTATCTCATTAATTGTGTTCTTCATATCCAGAATTTGTCTCTCTCTTTTTTTTTAGAGCTTCAATTGCTTTGGTGAAGTATTCCTTCTGCTCATTCATTTTATTCCTGAGCTCATTGAACTGTCTTTGAGTCTTCTTGTAACACATTGGATTTCTTAGAAAAAACTATTTTGAATTCTCTGTCATATAGATCATAAATTTCCACGAGTTGAGGATTGGTGTCTGGAGATTGGTCATTTTCCTTGTACTATGAAGTGCTACTGTAGTTCTTCATGGTGTTTAATGAATTGATCCTTTGCTGACACATTTGTGGTTGTAGGAGATCACAGATTCCACCTGCCACCACTGAGGGGACAGGAGATCTGTTTTCTGATGCCTCCCCATCTGCTAGAAGTTGTGCTGGTGGGGCTGCTCTGTGTTTGTGTGCTAGTGGCAGCCACTTGGTGGTTCATTCAGACACATAGGCAGGGCCTCTGTGCCCTGCCACCAGGTTGTTCTCATGCAGGCAGGACTGCTGTGCTCAGCAGGAGACTGGCTAAACTGCTGAATTAGGTGGGAGGGGAGGAGTGCTTTCTTTCACACATGGGCCAGCTCTATGATTGTGGTTTGGCTGAGCTGCTGCAGTTGGTGGGTGTGGCTCCTCATGGAGTCTGAGCCACCACCACTCAGTGGGGAGCATTCCCATGGGTGGGTCCACCATGCCATGGGCTACTACTCTGAAAGCATTCACATGCAGGCTGCGCTGTCCCCACCTCCTCTTACATTCCTGCTGGCTGCAGTGTGAGGACCCATGACCTGGATCACTGCCACTGGGGATGGGAAAGGGTCTGTTCACTTAGATTCACTGCTTCCCAGACATTCACTCCACCCACCTTCAGATGTATGTCTGAGTGTATCTCTCAGGCATCTTGTACTGTGCAGGGAATCCTCTGTTGGTTAATGAGTGTCCGTTTATTTGTAACATAGAAGGGAAATAAAAAGGGAACAACTCACTCTGCCATGATGCTGAAGTCCCTCTAAAATTCTCCTATTCTTCACATAATTACCTGTTCCTTCTCTCACCTCACCCCTGGCAATCTCTGATCTTTCTAAGGTCTCTACAGATTTCCCTTTTCTAGAATGTCATAAAATTGGGATGATACAAAATATAGCCTTCTCCCACTAGTTTGTTTCACTTTCACTCAGACTAGTTTCTTTCACACTTTCAGATTTACAATATACTCTTAAGATTTAATGTCTTTAAAGAAAATCTATTTTTCCTTTGTGAGTTTTAGGTAGATTATCAAGGATTTTGTCCATTTCATTGAAGTTACCCAACTTGTGGCCTTAGAGTGCTTCATGGTGCATCTTTATTATTCATTTAATGTGCATGGCATCCATAGTGGTCCATTTTAATTTTTCATATTGACAATTTGTGACCTCCACTTTTTCCTTCTTAGTTAGCAGTCTAACGTTTATAACTTTTATAAATCTCTTCAAAGAAATAGTTTTGATTATATAGATGCTTTTACATTGATTTCACATTTTCAATGTCATTGATTCTCCTATAATTTTTATTTATTTTCTTCTACTTTATTTACACCTATTTTTAAAGTATATAATACATTATTACTAATCATAATCAACCTGATATACATTAGACACCCAGAAATTAATCCTTTTTGAGTTAATTTTTGTAAATCATGCTAGATAGGTGTTCAATTTTATTGTTATGTATCTAGTTATGCAGTTTTCCAAACATAATTTGTTGAAGAGACTATCCTTTCATAATTACTTACTCTTGACTCCCTTGTCAAATATTACTTGTCTGTAATGCTGGTGTTTATTTCCGGGCTCTCCTCTCTGTTCCCTTGGTCTATAAGTATATTTTTTATTCTAGTATTACACTGTGTTGATTGTTATAACTTCATAGTATAGTATGAAAACAAGAAATAGGATGCCTCCAGCTTTGTTCTTCTTTCTCAGTATTGTTTTGGTTATTCAGAGTCTTTTTTGGTCACTTACAAATCTTAGGATTTTTTTTCTATTTCAGTAAAATAGCACTGCCATTTTTATAGTAATTGCATTGAGTATATAGGGGCTTTAGGTAGCAAGACATTTTAATAATGATCTGAGAACATGGAATATCTTTCTATTTGGATGTGTTTTCTCAATTTCTTTCATCAAAGTCCCATTTTCAGTTTACAGATCTTTCTTCTACTTGGTAAAATTTGTTCCCAAATGTTTTATTTTCTGATGCTATTGTGAATGGGATTGTTTTATTTCTTTTTTCAGATATTTTGTTGTTATTGTATAGATATGCGACTAATTTCTGTATTCTAATTTTATATTCCACAACCTTCCTAAACTCGTTGATTATTTCAAACATTGTTTTTGTTGAGTCATTGGGTTTTCTGTGTAACATCATATCATTTCCAAATAATAATTGTACTTTTTTTCCAATTTGGATTTCTTTTATTTCTTTGTGTAGCCTAAATACTCTAGTGAGGAATTCCAGTACTATGTTGAATAAGAATAGAGAGAGTGGGCAACCTTATCTTGCCATAGTATACTGTTGAATTTGGTTTGCCAATGTTTTCTTGAGATTTTTTTGTAACTTTATTTAATTTTCTTAGTTTTCTTTTCTTGTATTGTCCTTAACTAAATTTAGTAATTTAGTAATATTGGTCTGATAATATGAGTTTGAGAGTGTTCCCCCTCTTTAAATTTTTGAAAGAGTTTGAGAAGGATTAGAGTTAATTCTTCTTTAATTGTTAGTAGAATTCATCAGTGAAACCATCTCATTCTGGGCTTTTCTGTGTTGAGACATTTTTGATTACTGATTCAAGAAAAAAATGCTTGATTTAATTTCAATTTTCTTAAATTTGCTGACAGTTCTTTAGTGACCTGAATTTTTTTTTAATTTTACCACTTTAAATATTTTGCTCCACTCCTTTTTTACTTGATCCTGAGAATGTTTCTGACAATAAGTTTTCTTTAATTTTTACCCTTAATCTTTTTTTTAGCAAGTTTTTTTATCTGACTTCTTTTAGAATTTTTCTCTTTGTCTTTGGTTCTATATCATTTGGGTATGATATGCCTAGATGCCAATTTTTTGGTATTTATCCTCCTTTCTGTTTTCTGAGCTTCCTTGACCTGTGGTTAGCATCTGTCATTAATTTGGGAAGATTTTTGGCCATTTTCCTCAAAGTGTTTTGTCTGCTCCATTCAATCTTTTTTCTCTTTTTGGTATCGCAATATGCATATGTTAACTTTTCCATTATCTCACAATTCTTGGTTACTGCTTGTGTTTTTTGAGTTGTTTTTTCTTTTTGCTTCAAATTTTGGAAAAATTATTTGACCTATCTTTGACGTCATTGATCTTTTTCATCAGCCATGTTGAGTCTACTGATATGCTCATAAAAGGCTTTCTTCATTTTGATTACACTATTTTTAATTTAAAACATATTTTCAAATTTTATACTTCATACTGATTCTTTCTTACAATTTCCATCTCTTTGCTAATATTATTCATATGTTCTTGCATGTTATAGAGTTTATCCTTTGGAGTCATTAACATATTAATCATAGTTGTTTTACATTCTTTATATGATAATTCTAAAATCTGTATAATAACTGAATTTGGTTCTAATGCTTATGTTGTCTCTTCAAACCAGATATTTTCTTTCCTTTAGGCATGACTTGCAATTTTTTATTGAAAGACAGACATGATATATTAGGTAATAGGAATTAGGTTACAGGACTTTATTACGAGGTTTTATGATAACCCAGTTAGGAGTTGAACTGTCTTTAAAGTTTCCTGTAGCCTACAGTGCCAGGGACTTCACATTGCTCTATTGTCCACATTTTTTCTCCTCTTGTCTTTGGGATTCCCTAAGAACTTCTCCTAAGACATGGTTCATATTTTGTAATTTTTTCAGCTGCAATGCATTGTTATTATACTAGAGCATTGTTGATGTGGTGCTAAACTATGGATGTGAAATTGTAACCTATACTTTTATGATTAAATTTCAGTCTTTCATTGGGCCTGTGTCCCTGAGATGTGACCTTCACATGTGTTTCATAACCTTTCCACTCCTCTTAAGTGAGAGGAAAACTAGAGTCTCCTGGTGTTAGGAAAAGCCCATCCCTTAACTGGGTTAAGGCTCTGGTCAATAATTTCCCCCCAAAGAGTTGACCTTTGTTGTGGAGAATGCTCTGAGTTTATTAAACAATGGTTATTCTCCCCTTGCTAGAGCCAGAAAAGGCTCTTTCTTCTCTGTTTATCATACAAATCTGGTGTGGATCCTAGTGCCTGGTCCACATAAAATGTGGCTTCCTCCACCATGCAGGCACCTTCCATCCTAACACTGCAATCCCCATGAGTTTTTCATTTTCAAGCTTGTCCAACCTCAGCCTCTATTAGTCAAAATAATTTTTTAGTACCTTTCTCAGTTTATGTTTCCAGGAGTTTCTCCACCAGGTAAGCAGATTTCAGCTCTGATGTTCTAGATTTTCTGTCTCTGCAGATACAGGATTTGAGATTGTCCTGAGACCTCGATTTGCTGATGGTTTAAAGAAAATTCAACGATTTTCATTTTGTTCAACATTTTTCCTCTAGTAAGCACAGGAGTGATCACTTTCAAGCTCTTTCCATGTAGAAGCTGGAAATAGAAGTTCTTTTTAATTTTTAATGTTTTTTTTAATATTGTATGTTACAGAAAAATAGCTAATAATACGCTTTTTTAAAATTAATACTTACTTCATGTTTTTATCACAGGCCACTGACAAGCAATATTTCCTGAGATAGATACTGCATATACATGTGAGATAGTTCTAATGATTTCTTTGGATTCATGAAGGACAGCAAGTTAATTGATATAAAGTTTACCTAGGAAATCAGAGCTGTAGACCGGGGACATTTTCTCTGAAACATGCATGTGGAACAGTAAATTGGCATTGGAATATGGAAGCAATAATTTCAAGGTATTTAAACTTTGTTTAGGAGGATTATGTGTTTTTAAAATTAGCACAAAAAGAAAGGTATCCACAAAACTTATAAGTAGCATAAATTTTGTTCATGTCAGTAACCAGGAGCATTTTTCTTAAGAAATATGTTGAAAAAATCTGTTATGATTACTTGAGCTGCCTAATGTGTGATGCTCTAACTTTGTATATATAATGGAAAATCTCAAGAAAAGCCATAGAGGTAAAGTCATCTGTATAACAATTATTATTATTAACATGTTATTTTGAGTCAGAGTAAGCAGTTTAGTCAAATGGGAGTTGGATTTCATTAGCTCATTTTATATAACAAGGTAGTTTCTTATGCTTATATCGATCATTTGGTTTCATTTTATTTTCAAACAAGTGGTGTCCCACCTCCAGAGTTGACTACAGCAATCAGTTTTCTGTAAGAAAGATATGTTAAATTTTAAAATATTCCAGGAGGGGCCGGCCCTGTGGTTAAGTGCGCGCGCTCCGCTGCTGGCGGCCCGGGTTCGGATCCCGGGCGCACACCGACCCACCGCTTCTCCAGCCATGCTGAGGCAGCGTCCCACATACAGCAACTAGAAGGATGTGCAACTATGACATACAACTATCTACTGGTGCTTTGGGGGTAAAAAAAAAGGAGGAGGATTGGCAATAGACGTTAGCTCAGAGCTGGTCTTCCTCAGCAAAAAGAGGAGGATTAGCACGAATGTTAGCTCAGGGCTGATCTTCCTCACCAAAAAAAAAAAAAAAAAAAAGAATTGTCTTAATAAAAAAATCAATTCTCAAAAGTTTACATGATATATAATTCCATTTATACAGCATTCTTGCAATGACAATATTTTAGAAATAGAGAATAGTTTAGTGATTGCCAGGGTTTACTGAAGGGTATTGAGTGTATTTAGATACAAAAAGGATTCTTTTGCTGATGATACTGTTTTGTATCTCATCTGTATCAATGACAATACCTTGCTTATGATATTTTGCTGTAGTTTTGAAATATGTCATCATTGGGGAAATTTGTTAGAGTGCACAGGACCACACTTTGCATTATTTTACATGGCATGTAAATATACTATTATTTCAAAATAAAAATTTAATTACCATTGAGGCTTTAAATCCATGATCATATTATTTCCTTCCTTTTAGCAACATCATCTAGTTCTCTCATTCGTATTTTATATTTGTTGTGGTATGTGTGTGTATGTCTGTGTGCATTACAGAGGTTCTCCATATCTCATATCTTAGATTTATTCTTTTCTGTATGTTCCAATCATTGCTTATCTCCCCCTTTACAGATCTCTTACCTCAACTTCTGTGTCTCCCCCCATAGCTATGGATTCAACTTTTAATATAAGAAATTTCCTAACGTTTCAAATAAGGGAATGAGGTGCAGCAGAATATGTCACCCCCAAAATATACTACTTGTGTATATTGATTATTTTGAGCTTAAGACAAGAAAAAGCAGATACAAGAAAAGGTCTCTGCCCTCCCTTAATATGCCTAAAAGTAGGGCATAAAATTGTAAAGGTATTCCCCCTCTTCTTTCTACCAAGAAGGAAACAACTTTATCACTAAAGATAACTCTAGACCCTTTTCATCCCAGATAGCAGCAGAGGAGTCTACATAACAAACTTTTGACATAACAAACCTTTCTAAAACTAGCCCCTTTCTACGATTAGTTGACCCATATACTTTCTTCCCCACAATTTGCCACCCTTAGAAGCCCAAAGTCCTTTTCCTGTGTCATGTCACTCTTCCACAAAATTATTGTTCTTTGCTAAGAAGCTATATAATCACTCCTCTGAGTTACTCATCACCGAGTACCCTCAAGTATGTGTGTGTTGCACTTATTATTAAATGTCTGTTTTCTCTTGTTCATCTCTCTTTTGTAACTCAAATTTGTAAAGCCTCAGACAAGGAATCTAAGATAAATAGGAAAAAAAGGTTTATTTCCTCCCTTAGAACTGGCAATAAGGAGACCAAGCATTAAATAGTATGTTTATATTGTTTAAAATTAAGCCCATTTAAGTTATTATAATCCAGTGATTAATAAAATCACGGCATTTGTAAGCTTGGATACTATATTTCCTCATACCCTCTGACTTAGAAGTATATTTTGTAATGTATAACTTATTGGAAAACCTGTAAAGCACTTAGAAGAAGAAATATTATGCAAATGTTATTACTTTTATTATTCTCATTAACCTCCTCACGCACTGAAAGCCAACAACTACATTGAAGTACTTTCATAATACACCAGTATAGCCACTTTCTTTCGTTCCAAGATATCTTCCATATCACATCTTTATTCATCTTTCTTGGTGACTTCAAACTTATGACTGATCCATCTTGAACCATGGTCTTTCTGAACCTGCCTTGCTTAACTCCATTATTTTTCTTCCATCCTCCTCAGGTGACTAACCACATAGTCATTTTTTGGACCTAGAGTAAAGTGTGGCTACAAGAATTGTAATCTAGACTTATCTCCCAGAGATGTTGATTCAGTTAGTCTGGGTCAGGACTTCATCATTAGTGCTCTTTAATCCTACCCAAGGTGATTTTCAATTGAGGACTATTATTTTAGAGCTCATTGCCAATAAAAGTACCCTACAGGAGTGGACTTCAAGTTTACCATTCTCTGACAACTGACTATGATACTGTTCTCAAGACAAGGTTGGCATAAGGGAAGCCATGCTGTAGAAAAGAAACCCTGTGGTAACTTTGAATGACCTCTGACAAACTAACCCAGCTGGATATACACCCTGCAGGAGATCTAACTGCTGTGTTGATTTTACAACCCCTGCCTATGTATATACCTCCCAGCTGCGATAAGATGATAATTGTGTTCTTTTGAGTTCATTAGGAATGAGATGACCCCTGAACAGAGAATCTATGCTAATAGCCATCATCAATGAAAACTGAAAGATCTAGTGTGGCTACTCCCAGTCTATAACACCAGAAGTCAACATCCCTAACCTGCTTCCCTATAACCTACCAGCCTACATAACTGCTGTAAGATTTGTGCCCCCTTAAGATGGTTTTTTTCAGACATTAGTCAGCCATCTTCCCCTTGCTAGCAAGCTGTAATAAAAAAGTCCTTTTTTTCTTACCACCTTGCCTCTTGACTATTGGCGTGTCTTATGGTGAGTAGAAGGCCCCACGTTGGGCAGTAACAACTATGTGGTAGAATTATCCTCATTATTAATAGAATCATGATATTTTGATCAAACGAAGTAGATGCTTAGCTAAAATTACTAACCTTTCCAAGATGTCCATTCAGCTAGAGGTGACCGATGAGATTTAAATAGGAGATATTGGATGAGTTTTGCCAGAAAGTGTTGTGAAAAGGAGTAATTCGGCTCTTAAAGCCTATCAACCAATTTTTCTTTCTCATGATTTTTGCCTTTGATGCTGATGGTCATTTGGAGATGCAACAGCCTTCTTATGACACGAAAAAACAGGCACAAAGGTGAAGTTATTCTAAGGCTGACAGGCAGGACTTGGAAAAAGAATAGGTTTTCTCAGCACTAACTTCTTTCCATCTTGTAATATAAAGTGCCTTCATTTTTTCTGATCCACTTTTGCTCTGCTTCTCTATTATGGCAAAATAAATTATTCATGTACCTTCACACCAACAATTTTTACCACTCCAGAAACTTCAATCTCTTGTCATGCCATTTGCAAACAATATTAACATAAATTCTTCATTCCAAATCATAAATGGAGTATGCTTTCTTTTCTGTCATACACGTTTGGCAAATCCTCATACCAGGAAGAAAATCACTGTCTGCTAACGGCTCACTAGCATATGAAAAGCTTCATACCTCTGGAGAATTATTTCAAAATTGTGCTAATTTGTTTCATTTTAAGTGCGTGTCCTCAAATAATGAGCAGACAGAAAACAATAGCAAGAAATAAATGTACATCTACAAAAACATTTCAGTTTTCAAGGTTAAGACTATGTTTTCCCTTCTCTTCACTCTTCAAAGCTTCCTGCATCCTCTGACACTAGTCACCTTTTCCTCATGCTTCAACTAGTGACTAATTCTTACCCTATAATGAGGAAACAGAAGTGGTCAAGAATTCCATGCATTATCTCCATAAAAACACATCCTCCTATACTGTTCATTATACTATCTTCTAACCTATAACTGAGAAATGTGCTGGGTCCTAATGAAAACCTCAAACTCACCAAGATTTGCCATCAAAAGACTTTAAACCTTATGCCAGACCCTTTCTCTGGCATCATTAGATCCTTCCTCTTGTGGGAGATCAAAATTTGGCCACCCTGAAATATGTCTGTTTACCTTTATTATTTTCTCTGACAGACATTTGAACTCCCCCACTAAATGCCTAAAGGAATTTAACTCTGGGTACATACAGACTGGCCAGGGTCTTGCTAAGCCCATTCTTTTCAAAGTTCTGTTTACCAAATATTTACATTTGTAAAGGTATCTCCCTCTATGTAGTGGGAAGAGTGGGGGATGAGCTTATCTGTGAAAACTTTTATCAATACGGAAGGAGAGGACTTAAATCTACATACTCTTGATTACTGTGATTTTTGTCTCTCCGGCCACAATCTCTATAGGTGGCCCTGCAAAGAATTGTCTGACAAACATATACATTTCCCTCCCCATGTGAATTGTCTTCTTCTCCTCTGAAATCCCAAACCACTCCCCGCAACATCCTGCTTTGTCTTTAGCTGAAAATAGTATTTAAGATGAGAATCTCTGCCATTGTGTTGAGAAACACAGTTTCCCTGGTTTCTCCCACATATACATGTTATTAAACTTAGTATTATTTTCTCCTGCTAAGTTGTCTTGTTAATTATTTTGCCAGCCATAAGAACCTTGAGGGAAAGGGCCAGAGGGGATTCTCCCTCTTCCCTGACACTCTCCATTGAAATATTTGCTTCAATTTACAAGCACATTTACATATCCCATCTTTAAAAATGAATCAAAACATTTGTAATGAGGCATTACCTCATTTATCCATTTCATTTTTGTACCACAGAGTATTCTACAAGCAAAACCTATTTTCTCTTCTCCCTTCTTTCTTCACAGCACTCCAACTGGGGGGTTATTCTTAACTGATCCTCTGAAACTGTTATCAAAGTCACTAACACCTTTTCATTGGCAAATCTTGTGGTCATTTACATACCCATGTAAATTTCTTACCAGCATTCCAAAGGCTTGTTGACACCATCTAGAGTTTGGTTTACAAAATGCAAACTCCTGATTTTCCTTTTATTTCACTTGCTGACTGTTATTTATTGCTGCCACCCAAACTACCCGAAGCCCTGGGGGCTTAAAATAACTACAACATTGCTGTTGTAATTCATGAGTTTGAAATTTTGACAGGGCTTAGTAGGAATGGCTCATGTCTGCTCCATGTTTAGCTGAAGGGCTGCTTGCAAGGCTGCATTTTCTGGGTGTTTGGCTCTGGTTGGATGACCTCATTCACAATGCTGGAGGCTGGAATGACTGGCTTCTTGTGGGACCTATCTCTCTCCATGTCATCTGTCATGATTCTGCAATATGGTCCAAGTTTTCCTACATGGAACCTAGATCCATAGAGAACAAATATAGTAGCTGAAAGACCTTCAGTGACCTGGGCCCAGAATTGGTATGTCATGACAATTGTCACACTCTGTTGGCCAAAGCAAGTCACATGGTCAGAGCATATTGAGGGCTTGTTTCTGGATGGAAGGAGCAGCATGCATGTATAGGATGGGAGAAACTGATAACAGTCACCTTTGCACACACACACTGCCCATTCTGCTATGTTTTGCTAGTCCATTTTCCTCTGCCTGATTTCTAAATATTAGTTCATTTTAGGACTCAGTTCCAGTCTCTTTCTTTTTCTTTTCTTTTCCTTAATTTGATTTATTTACTTCACTTATTTATTTATACACCATTAATAAGCAGTAAACTTAGAAGCCTTTAAATAACATCTATATACTGTTGAATTTCAAATTAATATTGCCAACCTTGCCTTTCTCAGCTGAGATTTTGACCCTTACATCTAACCCCCTCATTGATATCTGCATTTGAGTATTATTTGATTCAAAGATAATTTTATCTAAAAGAGAACCTTTAAATTCTCAAACCAACTCCTTATCTGCTTTCATTCCAGTCATTCCCATTCCAGACAAGCTTTCAGTAAACACCTAATTGCTCAAATTACAAGCCTAGGAATGACTCTTGATTTTTAATCTTTTCTCACCCCACAAGTTCCATTACAAGATACTCTGGGCTTGATTTCTAAAATATGTCTCTGATTTACAAATTTTCTCTTCCACTGACAATTCTTTAGTGCAAACCATCACCTGCTGTTGTTTCATTTACTACAGTAGCCTCTTTTGCTTCCACCTTAGTCCCATAATATCCATTCTCTGCACAGAAGCTGAAGTGGACCTGTAAGGTTGTAAATCAGCTTGTTTAACTTCAACATTATTTACGCTTGCACTTAAAGTTTCTACTATTTAACATGCCCTTACAAGACCATCGCTGCTCTAGCCGTTTTCCCCTCTCTGATGGTAGCTCCAATTATTTTCTCCCTAGAACTTCACTTTAGGAATGATGGCCATTCTTCTGACCTCTCAGCATGCCAAACTATCTCACAATCACCTGTGCAAGTTTGAACTTGACAACCCTTCTTCTAGAGTGATTCACGCATGTCTTTCTTTTCATCATCAAGGTGTAGGTGCAATATTCTTTTACCAGAAGCCTTTCCATAACATCCTATCTAATGCTTTCCCAACTCTATGGTTACTTTCCATAATATACTATATTTTATTTTATTTACTTTTATCACTAAGTGATAGTTTGTTCTTTGTTATCGTCACCAGCACACATATTAGCAGGTAAAATTCATAAATTTAGGGATCTTGTCAATCTTGATCATAAGTTTAATCCCAGCACCTAGAACAGTATCAAGAACAGAAAAGCCATTCAATAATTATTAAATAAATGAATAGATAAGAAGAAATAATAACCACATTTTGCTAAGAGAGTGTTTTTGTTGTTGGAAGGTGAGGTGGGATATAAATTTTTGTTAGTGCTAATAGTATGTTATCAAGACTTGTAAAAATGAAATAATCATTGTGCTTTATGCAATGGTTATATATTTCAGAAAGTCTGGGAAAGACAAATTCCATTTCTACTTCCTCCCTTTTCTTTCCTGCCTGACTAGAAAGCATGGCATTTCTCACTATCCCTAGCTTTTTAGAACAGTAGGAGAACCATCTGGATTTATGTGCATCAGCAATGATCAATAGACCTTACTTTGAGAAGTAGTTTTTTTTTTTAAATTTTAAGTGTACATCATTATATTTTGACTTCTGTATAGACTACATCATGTTCACCACCATAAGTCTAGTTTGCAATCCATGACCGACAAAGGTGCTGCCTTACCCTCTTTGCCCTCCCCATCTCCCTTCCTCTCTAGTAAACACCAGTCTGCTCTCTATATCTACGTATTTGTTGTTATTGTTTTTTATCTTCCACATGTGAGTGAAATCATATGGTATTTGGCTTTCTTCTTCTGATTTATTTCACTTAGCATAATGCCCTCAAGTTCCATCCATGTTGTTGCAAATGGCAAGATTTTGTCTTTTTATGACTAGTGTTCCATTGTGTGTGTGTGTGTGTGTGTGTGTGTGTGTACCATATCTTCTTTATCCATTCATAGGCATTTGGGTTGTTTCCAACTCTTAGCTATGTTCAATAATGTTACAGTGAACATAGAGGTTTATATATCATTTTGAATTAGTGTTTTCATGTTCTTTGGATAAATACCCAGAAGTGGAATAGCTGGATAATATAGTAGCTCTATTATTAATTTTCTGAGGACTCTCCATACTGTTTTCCATAGTGGCTGCACCAGTTTACATTCCCTTCAGCAGTGTACAAGAGTTTTTTTTTTTCCTCATCCTCATCAAAATTTATTTCTTGTCTTTTTAATAACAGCCATTCTGACTGGTGTGAGGTGATATCTCATTGTGGTTTTGATTTGCATTTTTCTAATAATTACTGATGTTGAACATCTTTTCATGTGCCTGTTGACCACGACAAAATAAAAAGACAAGAATGAGGCCAGAGTGGACATGATGGTTACCTTGACCACCTCAAGGCTGAACTATGGGCAGAAATAAAAAATTACATTTTACGCTTGATTGTCAGCAGATAGCCAGAGAACTATACAGTAGCCTTTCCTTGCACTTAGGACATTTAGAAAGCCCTGGGTACATGATACACTGTAGCTGGGAAGGGCAACCAATCAGAACTGGACTCAGCCTTGGCCTTGCAAAATCTACAATTTTTGCCTTTAAAAACCAGTCACCAAAAGACCAAGGGAGGCTCACCTATCAATTTGCAGGTTGAAGTGTACTTCCCCAGTTTGCAAACCTTTTAATAAAGCCTTATTTTTCTTTAAAATTTATCTTTGCCTACTAAAGCTACTCATTTCAGTTAACAACTATTTGTATGTCTTCTTTAAAAAAAAGTCTGTTCAGATCCTCTGCCCACTTTTTAATTGTTTGGTTTTTTTTTTGTTTTTGTTGTTGAGTTTCTATGAGTTCTTTATATCTTTTGAATATTAACGTTTTATCAGATATACGATTTGTAAACATCTTCCCCCAGTCTGTAGGGTGTCTTTTCATTTTGTTGATGGCTTCCTTTGTTGTGCAGAAGCTTTTTAGTTTGATGTGGTCTCATTTGTTTCCTTCTGTTTCTTTGTTTCCCTTGTCTGCGGAGATATTTCCAAAAAGATAAGATTTCCAAAAAGATTGTTAAGGTCAATATCAAAGGGTGTATTACCTTTGTTTTTTTCTAAAAGTTTTATGGTTTCAGGTCTTACATTCAAGTCTTTAACTCATCTTCAGTAAATTTTTGCTATGTTGTTCCATTGATCTCTATGTCTGGTTTTCTGCCAATATCATGCTGTTTTGATTGCTACAGCTTTGTTGGATGCTTTGAAACTAGGAAGTGTGATGCCTCCAGCTTTGTTCTTTCTTATCAGGATTGCTTTGGCTATTTGAAGTCTTTTGTTTTTCTGTAAAAATTTTAGGATTCTTTGTTTTATTTATGTGAAAAAAGTCATTGGGACTTTGATAGGTATTTCATTGAATCTTTAGATTGCTGAATTTGTAGATTTGCAGAATCTGTAGAATGTTTTTCCATTTCTTGTATCTTTGATTTCTTTCAACAATGTCTTGTAATTTTCAGTGTACAGGTCTTAACTCCTTAGGTAAGTTTATTTCTAGGCATTTTATTGTTTTTGTAATGATTATAAATGGGATTGTACCTTTGATTTATCTTTCTTCTATTTTGTCGTTACTGTATAGAAATGCAACCGATTTTTGTATGTTGATTTTTGCACCCTGCAAGTTTACTGTATTCATTTATTATTTCTAATAGTTTCATGGTGGCTTCTTTAGAGTTTTTTATATGCAAAATCATGTCATCTGCAAAAAGTGACAGTTTTACTTCATTTACTTTTCCAATTTGGATTCTTACTATTTCTTTTTCTTGCCTAATTGCTCTAACTAGATCTTCCAATACTATGATTAATAAGAGTAGTGAGAATGGGTATCCTTGTGTTATTCCTATTCTTAGAGGGATAGCTTTCAGTTTTTCAACATTGAGTATGATGTTAGTGGTTGGTTTGTAATATGTGGCCATTATTATGTTGAGGTGTTTTTTCTATACCCATCTCACTCAGAGTTTTTATCATAAATGAATGCTGAACCTTGTCAAATGCTTTCTCTGCATAGATTGAGATGACCATTTGATTTTTATCATTTATTTTGATAATGTGGTGTGTCATGTTGATTGATTTACAGATGTTGAACCATCCCTGCATCACTGAAATAAATCCCACTTCATCATGGGGTATACTCCTTTTAATGTATCCTTGTATTTGATTTACTAATATTTTGTTTAGGATTTTCACATTTAAGTTTATCAGCGATATTGTCCTATAATTTTCTTTTATTGTGTTGTTCTTGTCTATTTTGTGTATCAGCATAATGTTGGCCTTATAAAAAGAGTTAAGATATGTCCTCTTCTCTTCAATATTTAGAAGTATTTGAGAAAAATAGATAATAAATTAGCTTTGAGTATTTTATAGAATTCACTGGGGAAGCCATCTGGTCCCAGAGTTTTGTTTTTTGGGAGGTTTTACTGTTTCAATCTTTTTATTAATGATCAGTCTATTCAGATTCACTATTTCTTCTTGATTCAGTTTTGGGAAGTTGTATGATTCTAACAACTTATCCATTTCTTCTAGCTAATATCTTGACAAAGATTCATTTAAATTCCAGGAACTAGAAAAAAAGAGAAGTAAAGAAACAACACACACCTACAACAACCCTACCAAACTTTGTATATTGGTTTTGTCTTGGACACTGTTTCCACACTTAGTCAGTATTGAACTGGTCCCAGAAATTAGTTTGTGGTAAAAGCTTTGCATCCTCTCCAGGTTTTTCTGAGGATGTCTTGCCCTGAGTGCATACGGCCTTCTCTAGTACTCTGTATGCATGGCTATTTTTGAATGTCCAAAATTTCCAATAAATCTCCCCAGCATTTTTTCCCTGAGTCTTTGGCTGTCAACTCTGTGTCTTGACTAGCAATATTTTCCCAGGTTAATTAGATTTACTAGTGTTCATTGCAACATTTTTGATTAATGTCAACCAATGATCCAGTCTGCATTCCAAATTGGGCAAACCGGATAAGTTAAACACATTAGACTTTTAGGTAGTCTGTAGACTGTTTTGAATAGATGCACAAAATATGATATGTAAGGTCTACTTTTCTTCCTCCAGAACCAGGGTTGAGGGTCACATACTAGGAACATTACTTGCCACTGCATTCAAACTCTTGCTGCTCTAAGAATCCATGGCTTTGACACTACCACGGCAGCATGGAAGGGGCTAGATAAGGACACGTAAAAACAACATACACATTCCTACTGTTTTTAAGTTGTCTTTTCCTTGTTTCAGCATTCTTTAGGTTGATGGGAAACTTTGATTATTTTATAGAGTTCTGGTAACACTGGTTCTGATAGTTTTGTTTTGTTTTTTGTTTTTTTTTTAATTTTTTGTTTATTGCAGTAACATTGGTTTATAACATTGTAAAAATTTCAGGTGTACATCATTGTACTTCTATTTCTGCATAGATTACATCATGTTCACCACCAAAATACTAATTACAACCCATCACCACACACATGTACCGAATTACCCTTTCACCCTCCTCCCTCCCCCCTTCCCCTCTGGTAACCACCAATCCAATCTCTGTCCCTATGTGTTTGTTTATTGGTTCTGATAGCTTATGCTTGATTTTCAATATTTCCTCAGAGAACGAGCACTTGGAGATGCTTCCTTTGCCGTTTTGTTGACCCCACAGTATAGTTTTTTGTAGCTTTAAAAAATTTGATTTCAAGTTTTTAATTTTTAATTTTCAATGGTTTCTTTCTCCAGAAATTGATTTTGTATTTTATAAAATGTGTAAGATTAACATATTTTTATTTCTTGCTATGTTAATGTAGTGAATAAAAGTGGCTGATATCCTAAAGTTAAACCAATGATACATTCCTCCAACAGAACAAATTTAAAATGCTTTGTTTTTTATTTAATTAAAGGTTAATTTGGTTGTTTTTGTCCATATTATTGAATATATGGGCATATAATTTTAATTTTTCTTTTACTGTTGAGCTTGTTGAAGCATGTTATCCTTGTGAAAGTTTTTAGAAAAAGTGCCCCCTTTTCTATAACCAAGAATAATTTCTGTACTTTGCAGTTACTTTATCTTCAAATATTTAGTAAGATCTGCTAGAGTGACCTTCTGTACCCACACATCTTAATTGCAAGAATATAAGTAAATGTTTTGTTTTTTAAATAGCTATGGGATTATATTCATTGGTAAAGTCTAGATCATTAGTTTCACTTAAATTAATAAGTGAGCTATCTATGCTATAGAGCATAATCTGAAAAAAATTTAAAAAGAACACAAATTTATAATTATAGTTACACCCAAATCTCATTCATAAGTATGATTAGAAGGAAAAAAAAACATAGCGATGTAGAAGTCTTGAGCAACAGGATCCACCATATTGACCTAGTTTACATTCATAACACAGTTTTTAAAAAGTAAAGCAAGGTTGGAGGGCTTTTACTACCTTATTTCCAGACTATCTATAAGTCTATGATACTTTAGTCTCTGAAATTTGAATGAAAGTAAACATACAGATCAGATAAAGAGTCCTGACCGACAAATTTATAGTAGAATAATTTTCAAAAAAAATGGGCAAAGTAAATCAATAGGAGATTATTGTATTTGTTAAAATTGCATAGAAAATTTGTTCAGGAAACAAAAAACTCAAATATTACTTTATGCCATGTACAAAATTCACTAGAAAAGAGTCATTGATCTAAATGGGACATGTAAAACTATAATTTTCTAGAAGAAAATATTGAAGAAATCATCATAAACTTAGAATTGTCTCAGTGTTATATAAGACAAATACCAAAAAGCATAAACCATGAAAGATAAAAATGATAATACTGACTTCATGAAAATTAAAAACTTTTGATCTTTAGAAAACATTATTAAGGGAATAAAAAAGCAAGTAAAAAACTGGAAGACAAAATACACACACCCAAATATATATATGTAAGTAGTACAATGCAATAATATAAGAAAAAAGAATCCCATTACAAATGCATACATTTGAACACCTGACATAAGTTTCTTAAAAATGGCTAGTAAACACATGAAAACATGCTATCATTAGTTATCAGAAAAATGGAAAGTGAGACATGAGTTGTACTCTACACTCTCTACAATGGCTGAAATTTAAGAAAGACAATGTCAACCATTGATTACAATGTGGAGAATGGAGCCCTCATCCCTGCTGATGGTAATGTAAAATGTTGCAGTCACTTTGGAAAATTTATGGTAATTTCTTATTAAGACACTTACCTCATAACCTAACAATTGCACTTCTTGCTAGTTATTCAAGGAAAAGGGAAGATTTCTGTGACAAAGATTTTTACGTGAAAGTTCAAAGAAATTTTGTTCTTATTGACCCCAAATAAGAAAGAATCTAATTATCTATCAACAAGTAAATGGATGATTAAATTTTGGTATATTTGATCAAAGAAATATAACTCAGCGGTGAAAAAGATCAGACTTACAAAACTCTCAGCAGCATGGATGAATCTCTAACTCATGGTGGTAGATGAAAGAAACCTGACACTAAAGAATTTATGCTTTATGATTCTGTATATATGAAAATCTAGAAAAAGTATATCTAAACTACAGAGAAAAAAGGAGAGTAGTAATTGCCTGGGTCTAAGGGGAGAATTAAATTGAGTGCATGGGGCATGAGGAAACTCTACAGTAGATAAGAATTCAATATTTTTTGATTATGGTTGTAGTTACATGTATGTATACATTTGTCAATACTCATTAAACTTTGTAATTAAAATAGATCTATTTTGTCATATGTCAATTATACCTCCAAAAGTTTATTTAAAATTTATCATTTCCTATTTCCTTTAGGACAGTGATTCTCAATGAGATTTCTGTTAATACCTAGAGTGTTGTATTTAACATCCTTAGATAATTAGCATTCCTACTGCTCGTATCAATACATGCTACCAACATCCCAGGTAACTGCAAGGAAAATGCTTTCACACATTTTCAAAAATCTCTTGGTGATCTGCAATCCATCTTTGATAGCCCCTGGGTTTCAATTTCTTTCTAATGGATAAATATTTGATTTACTTAGCATTTATGCATAAGGATTGAGTTTTTATTGTTTTTTACACGTAGGATAACCAATGTTCACAAAACAATATGCTGAACAAAAGATTTTTTCCTTGAATAATTTGAACAAGCTCAAATACATAGTAAATTTCCTTATCACCACACATATGTTGATATTGATAAATAAATGGTAAGCAATAGGATATATTGGAGTATACGAGAAAGCCATTTGGTTTAAAACTAATTTGGCCTGACCTTATTTTTCCTAAAGGACCTGATGTGACCAGTTGAGCATGCATTGTACATATGCTTTAAATATTTACTATGCCCCAAAGACAAGAAAATATTTGCAGACCATATATCCAATAAGGGGTTAATATCTAAAATATATAAAGAATTCATATATCTCTACAACAAAAACACTAACAACCTGATTTAAAAAATTTACAAAAGACTTGAACAGACATTTCTCCAAAGAAGATATACAGATGGCCAACAGACACATGAAAAGATGTTCAACATCATTAACTATCAGGGAAATGCAAATCAAAACTGCAATGAGATATCACCTCTCGCCCGTCAGAATGACTATAATTAACAAGACAGGAAACAACATGTGTTGGAGAGGATGTGGAGAGAAGGGAACTCTCATACACTGCTGGAGGGAGTGCAAACTGGTGCAGCCACTAAGGAAAACAGTATGGAGACTCCTCAAAAACTTAAGTATAGAACTACCATATGATCCAGCTAGTCACTGCTGGGTATTTATCCAAAGAACATGAGAAAACCAATGCACAAAGATACATGCACCCCTCCATTGCAGCATTATTCACAATAGCCAAGACTTGGAAGCAACCTAAGTGCCCAAACAAGGGATTAATGGATGAAGAAGATGTGTTATATATACACAATGGAATACTACTCAGCCATAAGAAATGATGAAATCCAGCCATTTGTGACAAAATGGATGGACATTGAGGGTATTATGCTAAATTAAATAAGTTAGAGGGAGAAGGTCAAATACCATATGATCTCACTCATTAAGTATTAGATAAAAACAACAAACAAACACATAGAGGCAGAGATTGGATTGGTGGTTACCAGAAGGGAAGACGGGAGGGAGGAAGGTGAAAGGGATAATTAAGTACATGTGTGTGGTGATGGATTGTAATTAATATTTGGGTGGTGAACATGAGAACATGATGTAATCTATGCAAAAAATAGAAGTATAATGATGTACACCTGAAATTTATACAATGTTATAAACCAATGTTACTGCAATAAACAAAAAATGGTATCTGTCACCAAAAAAAAAAAAAAAAAAAAAACTTGTTGGATATCTGGGTCATTTTCAAATAAAATAACATACTGAAACATTATCACTGAATGTATAAGTTTATCTACTTTTGACTTCTTATTATAGGGAAACTAAAGTTTTAATAGACTAAGTTTGAGTCTATTCAAAATATGTCTTGTATTTTATTAAAAGTTTGTACTATGCAGTAGCATATTTCTAGAAATTATAAAAAGTATTTATAAATTTGCCAAGCCACAGAATACCAATGTAAAAGACAGTTTATAACTACTTACTTCTTAGTTTGCACTAGAAGTTAAGGTCTATGAGGGTTAAAAATTCGAATGAATATATGTGATGAAAGTTACTAAAAATTAATTAAAAAAAATCTTTGTATTCAATGAAAGATGTATGTTTTCAGTAAAGAAGGTATAAAGAATGGAAATATTTTTGTTTTATTAAGAAAGATAAATTTGTCCTAAAGTACTGGGGGGAAATAAAAGAAAGGCATGGGACAAATTATGAATCTAAAAATAAAATTATAGAAGGTTTGTGAAGAGAAACACTGAGGAAAAAGTTTTATGCATTGTCAATTTGGCTAAAATTAAAATAAATTTAAGTAAATAAGTTTTAATATCAGAAGTATGGCTGGTACAAAAATTAGAATTTGGTTTTCTTTATCTCTTAAAAGGGTTAGTTTTCTTAAACTCTTAGCCTGCTCTTGTTAAAGAAGTTATAAAAGGCTTTCCTTTGTCTTTGAGTAAGTTTACTTAAAGGACAGAGATCTATGTTTTGTGAAGATAATTATCTATGTTGAAAAAGACTGAAGTCTATCAAGGTTTTTTTTTTTTTTTTTTTTTGACTATTTTAATGCTCTGTTTGCTCTTGACTATTTCTATTGTCACTTTGAATAGTAGCTAAGCACTGTTTCATAATGAGAAGATCAGAAACTCCTTGATCTTCTCTGACCAAGTCTTTTAAAACATTTTGATATTTTTGACAAGCTCCACAAAATTCATACCTAAATAAAGCCCGTCTTTTGACTTTTCTTTCTTTGAGAATTTTCAAAGTGCTCTTGAAACTTCTCAAAGAAATTTGTTCTCTCTTCCTATCGAGAGAGATACTAATTAGGCTTTTTAGTATGCTAAATTGCATGGGCAGCACTGTCAAGTAAATGATGATAAATCTTCTTAGGTTTATATTGGTAAACATTATTCACTATCTTAACCCTGCTACCTTGCTTCCAACATCACAAGAGAAAAAGATCATGACTGCATTCTATTGTCTAAATTGGTTTACAGACGGGTCTGACTTAAACAACAAGCAAGGATGTTATCAAGCTGGATATGCTGTGCAGCCTCTAAAATGCCTGCTACTTTCTATTAAGTCTGCTAACCCTGTAAAATATTTCCTTCTACACACTCAAGAAATCACCACAGAAGAAGAGAAATAAGGGTGGCAAGAATGGGGGAAAACAATACTTTTGGAAACTTTCTCCCACAGTGGCTCATAAAGCCTACACTCATGGTATCTGCCCAACGTGTAATCTAGGGAAACTATTTCATAAATCACAAGGCCACTTTACCTTTCCTCAGGGACCCTTTAAGGTATGGCAATTGGACTTTGTCCAAATGCCACCATCTCAAGGATATAACTATATCTTGTAATGATCTGTGTGTTCTCACATCGGGTTGAGGCCTTTATTTACAGAAGAGTGACAGCTTTAGGTAAATTATTATTGGAAAGGATAATTCCTGTTTGAGGAGTTCCTACTGTGGTGCATAGTGAGTGAGAAACTCATTTCACTGGACAAGTAATTAAATCTATTTGTGACATTTGGCCATTAATGCAACATTTTAACTAACGGCACAATCAAAACTCAATTGGCAAAGCTTTCAGAAGCATTTAATCTCTCAGGGCCAAAAGCTCTTCCGCTGGTGCTTCTCAATGTTAGTTCTACACCTTTGGTAAACATTGGCTGTTCTCTCTTGAAATAATAATTGGATGGCCTATGCAATTAGATGAAGGAACGTATGAATCAACTTTACTTAAAGGGGATATTTTACATTATTGTCAAGGTCTCATTGAGACACTTAAAAGAAATGAGAGATTGGTAGGTGATTCTTTTCACAGTGAGCTCCCAGGAAATGAAGACCTTAAGGATCATGAACTATAACCTGGAAAATTTATTTATCAGAAGAGGCATCAAATAGAAGACTCTTTGCAGCCCTATTGGAAAGCTGCTTTTAAACAATTTATGTGCTGCAGAATCAAAAGTCATCTACCCATGGATACATGTTTCTCATTTAAAAAGGCTCCTGTGCCTAAGTAGATTTCAACGCCTGTCTCTGACACCTGACTTTGACCAACGCAAATATCTCCAAACCAGGATGAGAAGATGGCATCTATTTTAGACAGCTGTCCCAAGACTCTGGACCAGGGCTGTATTCCCAACCTTATATCTCCTCATTTAAACCTGTGTTATGCTTAAACTGTATACCTATTTTATAATTGTTCCATTTAAGGTTTTCAGAATACTATCATACTTAAAGAAATTGATTGATTTGGAACAGACTGGTCTCGAAGGCTAGGCGTTTGCCAGGTGGCTCCTAATAAACTCAGTGTTTGTGTGGAACAAAGCTTTGGCCTTGGCTACTGCCTGGATGGCTAAAACACTGCATCCTGGGCTTCTCTTGGATGCAGGAAAGGATTCACACTGAGCTAACACCTGTTGCCCATCTTCTTCTCTTTAAGGCCAGATGGGCTCATTCAGTGTTCCACTGGCATGGTCACCTAGTGGCTAGCTATATTTGTTCCTTCTTTGGGACTAGAGAATGTCATATCACATATAGAAGCCCTGACTAAATTTACTCAATACTCCCTTAATGATAGTCAAACAGAAATACCTTTATTAATTACTAAAATGTCTTTAATGAAAAAGACTGTCCTTCAAAATAGAATGGGCTTAGATATTTTAACTGTATCTGCTAAAGCACATGAAAAAGCAGATGCATGTCTTAAATGAATCTTTTATAATTGTAAACAATGTGAACATAAGGAGTCAGGTAAAAACACTGTTTTATATTTGTGCTATGTTTGTGCAACAACCTAAAATTAGTCAAAAACCTATGAAATGCTTCCTCTGTTAATATATGTATACCTCTATGCTCGTCCACTATAGCCAATTATTTCCCCCCGATGTGGACAACTGGACAAATGAATGAGATAAGAGCCTGGCACTGAGGGAGATGATGGACCCAGGGCAGGCAGCAACAACATTGGCACCGAGGGACAATATTTTAATCATCAATGCTTTTATCAAAAGATTATAGATCAAAAGGGGGAAAATGATAAATAAATGGTAAGCAATAGGATATATTGGAGTATGTGAGCAAGACATTCGGTTTAAAACTAATTTGGCCTGACCTTGTTTTTCCAAAAGGGCCTTATGTGATCAGTTGAGCACATTTGTATATCTGCTTTTGATATTTACTATGCCCCAAAGACAAGAATGATGCCCCTAAAAATAGGGATGTAACTTTCCCAATATCCACATTTCCTTTAGGGTAAGCATCTCTCCCACAACTAAGGATTAATTATTGACCTGCTGTGCTCACCTTATGACCACTGACCTCCTGACCACTGATCTGCTGTACCAAATAAGCATCTCATAACAATTGTAAATGGGACCTTCCTGTCATATGTGATGCATGCTCTTTGTTCCAAGATGGTATAGAACCACTCCGTGCACCCCACTTCTTTGATGCCCTTCCTTGGGGAAGAAAGGCTCTGGGCTAGTCCTCAGATCTGGCTCATAATAAACTCACTCCAGTTTTGATTTATAGATTGGTTACGGATTATTTGTGTCAACAATATCATCTAGATTTATTTTACTTAGTCTTCTAGATTTTCATTTCCTTCTCTTCCAATACCAAGATTTGTCAGACTTTCATACCATCTGCACATATTCAATATGCTGCTGCACATAAACCTTTTGTGAAATGACTCAATCTTGGTATCTACTATAGTGGGCAGCACTGTTTTCCACGCACACTTGGTTAATGCTTTTTCAGTTGAGTCACTTGCTAGAAAGAAATGCCAAACCAGTGTTGTTTTTTGTTTTGTTTGTTTTGTGCTCTGTTATTAAAAAGGAAGACTTTTTAATTATGATCTAGTTTGTATTTTGTATCCTAGAGAATACATTCTTCTGGCCATACTTGTGGTGGCTGAAATATGGAGGGATACAATTCTGCAATCATTTTTGAAGTGTGAATATCATGTGTAGTGGCGGCTAATGAAGCCAATTAGGAAGAATTCCTTCAGTTCCTGTGAAGACATTTCTAATACTTCCCACAGTTGCTTTCTTCTTCCTTTGACCCCAAGGGAAGTGTACTCTGACTCTCTCCATAGGAAAGTCCTCAGGGAATCTTTGTGGATGTCTCAAGGTAGACGGCATATTTCCAAGGCTCAAGGCTCAAGTCTCAAGGCTGATGATATTGTAACACTTCTCTCAAGGGATGTCTCAGACCATGATTTCCTTGCGTCCTGCCTACTGGGGGAAAAAACACAAGGAATTTGGTGTTTATCTATGGCATAGATGGTATGAAACAGCCAATGATATAGAAAGGAGGAGATCTTTTTAGCTTATTTCCCTTATGAACAAATTGAATATAGTATGCTCTAATACATAGCTGAAAAGGAAAGTTTAAAGAAAATACACCTAGTAACATTCCATTCCCGAACATAACCATACAGCATAAAGGCTGTGAGTATACCTTGGCAGATATAATTTGTGTAATTTCTCACTTGCCTAGATAGTAATGGAGTTATATAGCAGTGCTTTTATAATTTTGGATATTTCTATAATCTGAGGCAATATTCTTCCTCACATATTCATTTAGCATGTAGGATAAGCAATTATCGCTTATAAATTAAAACCACTAAATAAATTTTAAAATATATGTTGTTCTTCATCTTTCAAAGATTTGTCATTTTTGTGAATGTAATAAATAATTTAAAATTAATATTCTCTATCATCTAGTTCCATTCTAAAGTTATATACAGCTTGGGATTTTTGCAAAAGGCAGAATTAGGTAACTGCGACATTTTTTAGAGAAAGAAAACAGATTTTATCTTTGGGATGATGGTGGCTTGATTGTGCTGTCATAGTTATACTTATATTCTTTCCAAATAGCTTTTGTTTTCTTTTTGTTAATTCTAGGAGAAAAATGGTCATGCAATATCCATTTAATAATCACAAGAAGAGATACTTTGGACCCTTGGTCTTACATGAATAATAAAAATGTTAATTTTCTTATAGAACCAGAGAATGAAACTCAGAAAAAAATATTTAAAAAAAATTAGCACCTGTTCTTTCCTTCAAATGGTTTTCTTAAATTATAAATTCTAGGTTGATTGCTAGTCATAATATTTTTCAAAATCTTTTTGAATAGAGCTGTAGTCTGTGAAAAGCATGATTTATTTTTGCTACTTAGAGTAATATGGCAAAAATGTTAGGACTTTTAGGGGATTAATATCCACAGGTTGCTTTAGTGGGACAAATAATAATATCCCTTGACCATGTGAACATAATTTCCTTCTTTAACCAAGTCTAACTAATAATTTCCATGATATATACATATATCTATATACATATATCATATCATTCTATTGTATCAAAAATGTATCACAGGAAGCATGAATGCTGTGGCATAAAGCCTATATAAATTTTACAATAGACTTTTATGATTCAAAACTTCCATAAATGTTTAACACAGAAATTTGTAGACATGAACCCAGTTGCCTTCATGTTTCTTTCAGCTACTTTTTTCATTGCGATATGAAAGATGTCAAGTCTGTATGTATCTTTACTGCAGGGACTTCTTAAGAAATAATAAAAAATACATTTTACATATACATAAAGTTTTTATTATGGATGCTCAGAATTTTTTTCTACTATGTATTTATCATCTAGATATTTTGGCACTAAAGCATATATGTACATGAATACATCCATTGGAAAACCTTGTTCCTCTAAAAAGAGGATTTATATATTTTTTATTTTGGCAAGAACCCTTAACATAACTATAGTTATAAATACTGTATTGTACACTTAAAAATTGGTAAGTGGGTATATCTCATATCAAGCGCTCTTTCAAAATTGCCAAGGTAGGTATGGAAACAAACTATATGTCCAATTAGGAACGAATGGATTTCTGACTTTAAATTATTTGCTTGACTGTCCCTAACCAGTGTAGGAAAACTGGTGGGTGCACTAGTTCTAAAAACAAGCCAAGATTAGGAAAGTTAAAAGAATATTTATGAAAAAAACGTTTCCACATATAAATTTTATCCTACTCTCCGTTTTGTTTTCTGGAGATAAAATTTACCCATGTACTAATCTCCCACCAAACCCTAAATGATGGCATATAACAGGGCTCATAAATTTAAAATCGTAGGCAACACTTTGTCTTTCTGAGGCAACTAGTATGACCCAGTAGCTCCATTCTGAGAGCCACGCTCTATCCACAGGCCTCTGATCTGCATGTTTATTTCTTTACTACCTTCTAATTTCCATGTTGTGAAATCCTTAGTGATGGGAAAATGTCATGTTCTTCCAATAGCCACATTTTATGTATTAGCTTGAACTGTGGTCTTTTAAAAAACCTAAATGGGTACCATCTGCCCTAGCATTTAAAGTGATGTAACTGTGGAAAAGATATTTACTCCCTTAGTTTATTCATTTTTAAAGTAGATTGTTAGACTGTTTATTTTGAAGATTTATTTTGTAAATCAATTGAGCCAATCCATGTAAAATGTTTATAAAGATGCCAATTATGTTTTTGTCAGTCATTCATTTTTATTATTATTAGAGATCCATTAACATCACAAAATAAAGGAATATGAAAATTTTCCATTCTTGCTCATCTGCCATACTTTGGTCATTGTTGGTTCATTCCAGGTCAGAGAAGATGAGATATGGATGTAACAAACAAAACAACAGTGACTGAGTTCATTTTTCTTGGGTTTTCTGGTGTTCTCTATCTGCAGCTCACATTGTTTGTGATGTTTCTTACTGTATATCTGCTCTCTGTCATGGGAAATACCCTCATCATTTTCATTGTTTTGATGGATTCCTCACTCCAAACACCCATGTACATTTTCCTAGGAAATTTGTCCTTCCTAGAGATCTGGTACAGCACAGCCACAGTGCCTATATTGCTGGCCACCTGCCTCTCACAGGTTGTCACCATCTCTATTTCTGGTTGTATAACTCAGTACTACTTCTTTTTCTCCATGGGAGCTACAGAGTGCATCCTGCTGGCAGTCATGGCCTATGACCGGTACCTGGCTGTCTGCAGCCCTCTACATTACTCACTCCTCATGAGTATTCCAGTGTGCCTGTGCTTTTCAGCTGGATCTTGGATTGGAGGCTTCATTGCCCCCCTCCTACCTACTATACTCATCTCTCATTTAAACTTTTGTGGCCCCCAGAAGATCAACCATTTCTTTTGTGACTCAGATCCCATTTTTAAACTATCCTGCTCAGATACATTCTTGGTGGAGGCCTTGGGATACACATGTAGCTCTATCGTGATTCTAACTTCTTTCCTTCTCACTATGTCTTCCTATGGCCACATTGTGGTCACAGTAATTAGACTGTCTTCCAGGGAGGCTAGGAAAAAAACTTTCTCCACCTGTGCCTCCCATCTCACTGTGGTCACCATCTACTATGGCACCATTATTTTTGCCTATGTTCGCCCTCCAGCCAAGTACAACTTCACCATTGGTAAAGTGGTCTCAGTGTTCTACTGTGTGGTCACCCCATTTGTAAATCCTCTCATATACACCTTGAGAAACAAAGATGTGAACAAAGCTTTCAGGAAAGTTCTAGCACAAAAGAGTTTGCTCTTGGACAGAAACATGCAGGATATTTGACAGATCAACAAAAATGAGCGATTTTGAATGGATTCCCAAGCCACATTTGCAAATGGTAAGTATTGAAAATTATGTTATAAAATTGATACCACCTAATATGGACATCACTCTGCACTTCACATTTTGATTTGAATTCTACTGAAATAGATATTCTATAATTACTGTGTTTAAGAATGCTTTAGTGAAATGACATAGTGATAAAGAGATAACACAGATCCCTTAACATAAGGCGTTAACAATCAGAAAATTTGCTGATTTAGTCCCATATAATATTTCATTTGAATGTTTTCATAATTTACACTTTAACAGTAATCATGGGACAAAAATAGTTTTTGTTAAATGGAGCAGTGTTACTCCACCTGGTAGATGGGCTATTATAAACATATCACTTTGAACCTTGAAATAATTATCTCAATAAACATTTATTAAACACACATAATGAGCCAGGCACTATTCTTAAGCATGGATGTTGATTTCGTTATGAATGTAAACACAACTGGAGACTTTATTTGAAAAATAGTAGAAACATTTTGGATAAAGGATTTTTCTGGATAATACCAATGGATTTCAAAATATTAGCATAGATAACAAGGTTATTAAGTGGAGGGGAAAAAAAAAGAAAATCTTAGGACTGGACAGTACAAGAATGGGATATCTAACATGGTTAAACGACTATCAACTCTTCTTAGATTCTTATGAAATATTCAAGAAGACAATCATTTCAGCATGAACTAATTCGATTCACAGAGACAGAGAGGAAAAAATAGAAAAAAGAAATGTAAAAAGGTTTTCCATTACTATGTTCACCTTCCTGTGTTAATGAAGTAGCTTTATGATTTTCAGTTATTTCAGTTCAGTTTAATAACACACAAAGTGACAAGAGTACTGGGAGAAATAAATCCTATCAAATCTTTTTAGGATAAGTATTCTCCACTTGGTTGCCTCCTAAACTCTTGCTCCTCAAAGTGTAGTCAGTGGACAAGAACCCTCAGAGTAATCTGAGCTTGTTAGAAATGCGAAAGTTCACCCCAAGCGTCTTGAATGAGACTATGCATTATAAAAAGTTCCCCAGTTGACCGGTATGCAGATTAAATCACTAGAAGCACTATTTTAGGCAACCAAGGTTTTAAACAATCTGTTTTTACAGCAAGAATATATAATGAAATCAGGCGTTTCTTGCAAATGCCAATGCTTGAAATTTTTCTTACTTTAAACTTTGATGTGTTATTTTTTAGTATATGTTAAAACAAAAATATTTTTTCCTAAATGTCTAATTATTTTTATTTTTAAAGCAGTACACATTTATAGAAACTATTGCCAAAATTGTCTACCATGGAAGTGAAAAACTTAAGGCATATGATCAACATTTTTTCTAACCATTCTTGTTCCATCAGAATATCAAAAGCTATATCCAAACTCTAACAATAATAGTGAAGCACTATTTCACCCAACAGTTAAATCTGTATGCCTACCTACTGTAGGGGAAGAAAAATTCCTCCTACCCTCTTAGGTTTTGGGGCTAACCCTTAGTATTAAATTAACATAAGACAGAGTAAGAGAAGAAAAGCATACACATTTTATTTTGATGTTTGTGTGCACGTATGTGTCTTCAAAAGAAAATTTAATCCGAAGAAGCAGCTGATCTCAAAAGTTTATATACTTTTTAAACGAAGAACAATAAATTGCAGGTTTGTGACAAGACAAAAGGGCTTGATCAAGAGGCAGTAAATTGTGGGAGAGTGCCTAGAAAATATATGGGGAAACAAAAGCAAGGTAAGGGTTATTTTATTAGGTTTATTTTGCAGGTCCATTTTGCCATCGATATCCAGTCTGCAGTAATAAGAATGTTCTCTTCCTGGGACAGGGGCAGCACAGTCCAATGGGAAATGATCTGACCTGTTTTTGGGTAGAAAGGAAGAGGTCAGGGATCCCTTCCTGCTTCTACTATTTCTCAAGTGTCTTCAGCTCAAAATAGTCAATATGCCAAAGCAGCATATTTGGGGGTAACGTGTTCTTAATCCCTTACAACTGAAGAGAGATTTTCTTATCCCGTTAGTGATAGTAATCTTTCCAAATACAACTCTTTGGCAGAGGATCTATATAAGTTTTCCTCCCTTTATCATTTCATTTATCTAAAACATGTAATTGGATTTTTTTTTTTTTTTTTTTTTTTTTGCTAGGGCAAGCCAGGAGCTGCCTGTGGTTTTGAGTTGTTAACAAAGGAAAGACTATGTTGCCTACTCAAATTACAATTTAAAGATATACAAAATAATTTTCCCTCTCCCATTCATTTATTTTCATCTCATTGTTATATGTTTGTAAACTCTTTGGTCTTAATATCCAATGAAACTTTGGGGTGGTTTCATTGGAAAGGGGAAAACTTGGTAATAGTAATAAATATTACATTTCCTTTAGACAGGTTGCATTAAAGCAGATTATTATGGAGTTTCAGAATCTTGCTGCTGGTGATCTTCATAAAACAGTGTAATAACATAAAACAAAATGCAAACATGAGTCAATGTAAAAATCTCAATGAGAAAAAGTTAAAATGAAGGTCATATAATATTTAATTTTATTTTGATTATAAAACTGCACGAGTAGTTGATGAAATTTCACAGAATGTAAAGGAGATAAGAAATATTTTACAGAGAGAACAACATTCACTTACAAGTTGTTTTCTAAATCTTGACAATGCATTTATATGTATAGTTTTACAATCTGAGATACTGATGTATATAAAGATAACTGTAATAAGTATTTAGGCAACATCTTGAATTGAGAAATTGTTTGTAAATATCTTATTTTTTTGGCTGTACCTTTTTCTGTGGTGTAAATTTGCTAAAATAAATGTTACCATTTATATTTTAAATATTAATTTTGCACTCAAGTATTCTTTTGAAATATTATTGTACTTAATTTCCAAGTAAAGTATCTATTTGCCTCACTGATTATTTCCTTGTGAAAACAGGCTTGAATTGTAGAATTGTAAATGTAAAAAACTGAAGTCAGCTTTATTCCACCATCTTCAAGGAGAAAAAGGCAACTATATTGTGTAGGAGTCCCTCATTTAAGTGGGAAAGTCTAGCACCCTAAAACTTTCCCTTCATCTCACAGTCCATCACTATTCATGACCAATTCGTCACAAATTCCTATTTTTGCTACCAAATTCTTTTCAAATGCATCAACATATTTTTATCTCCTATACAATACCAGAATCTGACCTACATATGTCCGTATTTGGATATCACAGTATCTCCCTCAAGGATCTGACCCCTTCCTCTCAGGACATGGTCCAATGAGGTTTGCATACCACAACTAAAGTAGACATTTTACAAAGTCAATCAGAACATGATTTCTTCCTGCTTAAAATAGATTGATGTCTTTATCTGGCTTTAAGAAAATAAACTAAATCACTCATCCTAACCTAGAAGCCCTGTATGGCCTGGCCTTCTCTTATTTCCTTGTTCCTTCTCTCATCAAAGTTAAAGCCTTAGTAGACTGTCTTATCATGATACATTCACCATGCACTTCTCCCCACATGCCATGACACATGTTGCTCACTCTACTGGGCTCTCCTTCCTATAGCCATCAGAGTGTGGTACTCTTACTTCAGGAACTCCCCTCAGGTATCACTTTCCTTAAGTAACATACCTGAACTCACTGGAAAAACTCAAGGCTCTCTAAACTATCTCTTCTAATCATCATGTAACTTTCACTCAAATTTTGCTAAATTACAATTTCACATAATCCATGTGATTATATGGAATTTAATTGAGTTAATTTATTTCACTTCTGAGAATAAATTTTGTCATGTGTTTCAAAAATCATGACAATGTAAGAAGGTAAATATTTAAAAATTACAATACTTCACTTTTCCCGTCTACATTGTTTTCCTTTGCCTACATAGGTAAACAATTTAAAATAGTTTCTTGTATAGTGACCCAGTGTTTGTTGATATTCTTCTGACTTTTCTTTGTGGGAGGGTGGGGACAGAAGGCATATAAAATAACTAGGAATTTACAGCACTTCCTACACAGAAATCTAACATAGTATATACACTGTACTGTGGCTTGTTTTCACTTTATAATTAACCATGAGTTATGTTTGATGCCAGGGTAAAGAGGGCTTTTTATTTGTTGTTCTATGTTTGTAAGATGTTCTATATTTTTAAAATTCCCCTAGTTTGGACACATTTTCCAGCCCTCACACATAGTGGCATGTTTCTCTGATGCACAATTAGATGAATATCTTCTTAAAAGTCAAGTGATCTGTCTGGGATATTTTAGGGATCATAGAATTATATCTAGTTCCCCAAAATTTGATTCATCTTTTGTGGAATTAAAAAGGTGTTCAGTTTAGTCAACTGCCCTTCACCATGCACTCGAGTGTAGTTTGCCAGTGGACAAGCTTCAACCCATAACTGGATCTTATAGTCAGTTTTTTACACTTGCAAAGGACTGATAACACAAAAAATTACCAAATAAAAATAAAAAAGATATATTCTTGAATGTAAAAAAAATAAATAAAACACATTCCATGACTCTTCAGAAATACTACCCACGCTAAAGAGAAAACATAGGTAATATAGGTAAAGAAAATTAATTAAATTAGTTAAATTAATGTAACTAAATTAAAACAAATTCTCAATAATATGATGCACCTGAAAAAATAGCATACTTTTTAAAAGACTCATTCTACTCCATTTTGGAGTAGTTCTCCAAATTTTCTCCTCATTTAAGGTTTACTTTAAAGATTTTAAGAATTAAAAAAGAAAGAGGAGAATAAGGGACAAAAACTAAATGGATACAGAACATTGGGATTAGAGAGAAAGAAGAGAGAACATTATCTTTGGTGGTCAAACTGACTGAAAGTGAATAAATTTATTATAAAGGATTTAAAAATAAGCTTTGTATAAATAGTGTGCTTACACAAAACTACAATTTAATTTTCTTTATCTGTTAAAATGACAAAATTTTCTTGTTAACTGTTTGCTTTTAATAAGAAATTGTAAAATAAACAGAGGCTTTCTCTATTTTTCCAGCAATCTGTCTGGGAAACCAAGGTTTGTGTCTTTGAATAACTTGCTGCTCTTCATGTTGCCTTTATCAGGTCTATGATGACATAAGAAAATTAAGCCTTCTCAAAATTAAAAAAAGCTAAGTTTTGTTCACAACTACGTAATCTTCTCTATTTACCTTTAAAATATTTCATTGTTACTTTGGTTAAATAATTAAGTGTTGTTTCATAATGATCAGTGATTCTGCTTAATCAAATATTCAAACCTTTTGATATTTTTGACAACTTTCCAATATCAAATTCTAAATGGATTCATTTTGACCTTGATCTAACATTGAGATTTCCAAGAGGGCTCCTGAAATATCTTAAAGAATTTGTCTCTCGCTTCATAAAAGAGAGATGTTAAACTAATTATTTTTATTTGGTTTATTAAGTTATGTGTAACTATTGTCAAATAAGAAGTAATAATAACCCTTCTCAGGTGATACATAAATCGATATGTTATTAACAAAGTTATTCCAAAAATTGAATGAAGTTCATATAAACTTATCAATACCCTCATTGTCTGGTTATTGTTAAAATATTGTATGACAAAAAATAACTAAATTTCTTATCAAATGAATGCTCCTCATATATGTAACCACGACCATTTTAAGTATTTGTTATACACAGGTGGTGGTTGTTTTCCTTTGATTCTTCTCTGAAAGTGTTTACAATAAGCTATAGGCAAGAATGCTCCATGAGGCATCACTTGAATAACTTTTGAGACCAACCTCTGATCTGAGTAAGAATTTCCAAAACTGCTGAAGAAGCTGATGGATTTATAAAATTGCTAATCCAAAATTAAGCAGAATAAGAATTAATTACATGGAACCAACTAAACTGATAGTGACAATTATAATTTTTTTATAACTTTTGTTTGAAAGATTTATGGTCCTTTAATAGATTTTTTCCGAGATGTAAGGAAACATTTTTCTCCTCTCTCTTAAGTTATCTACAACATACAGCATTTTGGTAAAGTGTACCTTTGTGAACAAAGATAAGGCCATTTACTTTCTCCCTATCTTATCATTCCAGAATTTAAAAACTTTTAGTATTTTTATATTCATGTCAACAAAGTTACTTGCATAAGTTTAATAAGAATGTAACAAGACACACTTGGAAACATTGGTTATATTATCAAGGCTTTGACTGAAATGTCTTATTTAAGAATGATACATAGAGTCAGATATGACCAGACAACTTTACAGAACTAAGGTTGACTTTAAGGACTAAATGATTTTAAAGGCTCCTTGGAAAAGCTGGCCTGCACTTTACTTGCAGGGTTCCAAACCATACAGGTGAGCAGGGACGACCACTTTGTGGCAGGCCCAGGAAACTCAGGATATTTTGGGGACCTCAAGAAGAGATTACTTCACTCTAATCTATATATATTGCAGGCAAAGGCTGATGGTGAGTCCTCAGCTTGACATCCTAGCTTGGAGAGTCTTTTAAAAGTTCAATCTAGTATTCTTTATAAAAAGTTCCAGCAAAGCAAACTCAAAAATAGTGTATATGATCATCACTATACTTGCTGTACTTATGTAAATAATCAGACCAACTTTACTGATACTAGCATTATTTTACAAGCAAATTAGTCTTAACTTGACTATCTTGGACAGAAATGAGCGTGACTGTAGAAAGAAAAATTATGTTTCAGTAAAAAAACTATATCGCACCCTTGTGCATATTAAATTCTAGACCTATTTACTGTCTTTGACATATGTTATCTACCTATAAACTGGACTGTATCCTGAATTCTTCTAGTTCCCTCCAATGTCTGGCTACAACTCTCCAAACTAACATTTCCAATTTTTCTCCTACCTTTCTGACTTGGAATCGCAAAAAATTAAAACTGAATTTTCCCAAAGCCCTGCAAGCTGAAGTTGAACAACTTGATACAAACTTCAAGTGAATCACCACAACAGCTTATATTTGGACAATGTTTATGCCTATTTCTCTCTGGGCCACTCCAAAAGTTAACTAGACTTACTGTAATCATTTCTCAATATATACATATAATGAATTATTTTATTGTACACCTTAAACTAATATGTTGTATGTCAACTATATCTCAATAAAAAAGTTACCAGAACACATAATGACATACTAGACATTCAAACTGCAAACCAGGAAAATCTCTCAGATTGCCACTGCCTGTTCTTGCTCTACCTGAGGATACTTCCACCCTAACACTTAGAAATCTTCTTGACTGACTGCTTTCTGGACTCAAAAACTGAGTTTACAGTTTGTTTCAAATATTAACCTTTGTTTTTCTTTTGTTTCAACAGAAATATCCCTCATTACACGCCTAATTATTCTCGCCACATAGAGATCTAACTTAGGTTAGGTACCTCCTCCCACCTATAACACTGCCTCCTGAAATGAGACACAATTATTTGTCTAGACTGAATAATTCTCAGGACTGAGACTGATTCAATGGTTTAGGGGACACTCTACCAACTCAGTTTCTGGACCATGAGACTTAGAGAAATTTCACATGGGGAAATGAAAAGATTCAGGACATACTACGCCAGGTATGGCTCATTGGCATATTGAAAAAGTAAAGCTGAAGCGATTTGAGAAAAGGCAGGTGCAGGAAGAAGTGGAATGTTTAAACGTTTCCCCTGAAGCAGGTTATAAATGATCTTGTGAGAGATGCCTTCCCTATACCCAGAGAGAAGGACCATCTTTATCTCTAAAGACTAGGAGAAACAGAGAGGAATCTGAATGAGCAGTCCTTGTTAAGTTTCCTCCCAGTTTACTACACCTAGTTTATACTCTTCATTAATATCATATATTTCCAAGACTTTTCACTCTTTGTCAAGCTTAACATAAAAACACTCAAGTTTAATCATGTTTTGGGGTCTTAATTTCCTTATGAAGACTCTTATGTGACATAAAACTTATATTAAGTACGTGTGTATGCCTTTTTCCTGTTAATCTGTCTTTTGCTATATGGCTCCTAATCAAGAACTTGAAAGAGTAGAGGAAAAATATACTTTTACTCCTCTACACAAATTTTAACCTTGAATTATCTACTCCATATTCACAATGGAAGGAATCAATGGTAATTTTCCTAATTGAATGATCAAAATTGGTATCATTAACAGTAAAACTACTTGTCATTATGTGCTTCCTGATGTTGCAATACGTAGAACATATCACCTTTGAAGTACTGTTTTCAAATATGGTTAACTTGATTTTAATCAAACCTCAGCTCTAACTTCCAGTTTTCAGAAAAACAGACGATAGAAGAACAAATTTAATAATACCATATGGAAAACCATTGGAGAAATCCAGAGTGTGGTATATTGTACAAGAGCCTGACTTGGACTGTTCAAAATTCAACATTTTATGGGAGAGTGGCCAAGTGAGAGTCCTGGATAAAAAGGGACTAAAGATGCAATACATATTCACAGTTCCATTATAAACTGTAAGGTATCAGGAAACGACTCTCTTCAGGATACTACTATTTTTTGGAAAATATTTTTCAAGTTATTTAAGGATACAAAGAAAATGAGACTACTTGTATTATATACCATGTACAGGGATAACAAGACTCAATAATGTGTCAGATCTCCCCAAATTATCATTCAATATTTTTGAAATCTTAAAAGAGTTTAATATAAAATTTAAATTTTTGTTTTAAATTTATGTTAATAAATGAAGAGTAATGAAAATAATTATTTTTTTTAAAAGAAGCAGAAAGTAAAGGCCTTACAGATACCAAGATTTCTCTAATATCATTGCCATTAAAAGAATGTGGTCGTCTAGTGATAGTGACGGGGTTCAAGGCAGGCCTCTCCAGAAAGGGCCTCTTTGGTATGTGGATTATTTCCAGCTGAAAAAAATGAAGCCCCAGCAGACTCAAGGAGACATTTTTACCTCCTCTTTAACTGCCTAAAAGGTTTTAGATAGGGGGGCCTCTAACAGGAAGGGAACTATTACAAGAGATATCTTTTCACATCGCGGAGACTTATCTGCATGGCATGGCAAACATTTGTTTTCCAAACTTTTTCTCTTCCCATCTTCCAGTGAATTGTCTTTCTATTTCTTTGAAGTCCCAGACCCCTACCCTTCTCTTTAGCTCAGTATGGCATACAAAACTCAATTGCCTAACTGTTGGGGAACCTCATATTTTTGGAGTTATGTGTACAAAGTTAATTTTTTTCTCTTGTTAATCTTTCTTATGTCAATCTAATTATTAGACCAGACAAAAGAACCAAGAAGGGAAGAAAATTTTTTCTCCCCTACAATAGCAAATGAACCACAGAAAGAGAAGCCAACCCATACAAAAATGTGGACTATAATGTGACAGAGGCGGCATTACACATCAGTGGCAAAGGAAAAACTAGATAAGAAAAGGATGTTGACACAACTAGAATTAAATATTTTAAAAGTCCACCTTACACTGTACATGGAAAAAATTCAAATGAATTAGAAATCTAAATTTGATAATCAGAACTTTAAAATATTTAAAAGAAAATAGACTATTTATCTGACATGGTCAGGAAAGAAGTACTTAAACAAATCCTAAAAGCAAAAGTCCTAAAGGAAATTATTTGTAAATATGACTGCACAAAAGTGTAAAATTTTTTCCAGGACAAATAACACAATAAACAATGTTGAAAAAAGGAAGGATGGTCTCAGAGAATATGTTCACAAAACATACAACAAATAATCACTTACTAGAATATGTAATGCTTACTATAAAGTAATTTAATAGGACAAATAATTTAATTAATTTAATTAAAAACAAAGTATATAAATGTAAAATTCATGAAACAAAGCTAGAAAGCAAATAAACATTGAAATGGTGGTCAATTCCCTAATAATCAAGAAAAAACATATTAAAATCTAAATTAGATACCCCTTTATAGCCATCAGATGAATAAAACTTTCAAGTACTGATACTAGCAAGTGTTGGTAACAATGTGTAGAGATGAGAAAGACCCAGAACGTAAATTTCTTTAAATGCTTTGAAGAAAAATTGGCACTATTTAGAGAAGTTGAAGACAGTCACACTCGATAATTAATCTTTCTAGGTGTATTTCCCTGAAAGTGATACCGAGTTCGATCTGCTCACTGCAAGATAAAAGGCCAAGCAGGTGGTGGTAGGGAAAGACCTTTAACAAGTGATAAGCTAGCATATCAGAAGATGGCAGACTGTTACCCTAAAAAAGCCATCTTAAAGGGAAGTGATTTGCAAATGACTTATATAAGGCAAGTGGGATTGGGGAGGGGGGCTCAGAAATGTCATGTGCTGGATGACCACAGAACATTGTGCGCTTCTCCATAGCAGATCTGCTGAATGTGACGTTCCTGGGGAATCTAAGAAAGCCTCAGTTACTTCTTTATCTGGAACAGAAGGAACAGTTTCGGTAGAGGACACAAATTTTCTGCTAACAAGTTATTCTTTCTACTGGTTACAGATTAGTTTGCCTACCTGCAGTTCTAAGCATTTTCCCAAAGCACATTGTGAGCATAAAACAGGGAGGGGAGCATGTGGCCTTTGGGGCTGAAGTTCTAAGAGTCCTTTTCACAGGGGTAACTGTTTTTCATATTTCTTATGATGTGTGAGGTTTACAATCAGTCATTCTAGCTTCTCAATGCTCCTGCATGATGCTTAGGCAGAGAGCCCTCAGCAAGCTACTCTCTTATCAGCAGTCCCCATGCTGTTCTGCAAAGCAAGAGTAGAAACTTGGGTTACTTTGCTTCCCATGTTAACCTTGTGGGTGCAGGCACAGTTTCATCCTAATCCAGGGAAATTTAACTCCTTCATCCTCAGTTTCAAGAGTTTACTATCACTGTCTTCAGAGAGAAGTGGCCTAGTCTTGTTTTTGCAAAATAGATTCTGATCCTGAAAATTTGGAGGCAAATTAATTGTCCATTGACAAGAAAACATTAGTAAATTGTGGTGTTGTCATATAATGCATTACTCTGTATATTAATTATGTAAAATATATAAATTCAGTTTAAAAACAAAAGTATATATCAATGTTGATAATAGTTGAAAATGTAAAAAAATTGTCACTTCACCTGGAATAATTTAGGAAAGTAAATTTGTTGATGCGTAAGTGATTGAGGTTTTAAAAAGGCTATGATCGAAAGGTAGTAGAGTAATTATGATATAAATATCCCCTCTACTTGGTAGGTTGGTGTGGCCTTAAAAGGAACAGCTGTAGGGCATCCTATCAACGCTCATTTTCTCATGCCACCCTGTAGCTTGCCTCAGAGTAGTCATTATGCTGACATCTGATGGAAAACTGGTGCACCCCATTCCTCCTCCTCTAGAGAATTCATCTGTGTACAGTCCTTCTGATATAAGTCATTTCCAATTAAATGAAGTTACACTTGAGAGAAACCTATTTTCCATTCCTGCTACAGATGATTTTCATGAATACAAACACGAAGAATAAATTACAGTAAAAAAAAATTGTTAGCAATTGTACCAGAACCTGGTACTGGCATCATTGTTCAGTGCAGAGGGGGCTTCTATACATGTCCCTGAATTGCCTTTCATAATGTTTACCAAAAATTACTCCACAGTGGGTTTTTTCTTTAAATTTTTCCAATATCAACATAAATTTTTGTAATACAAAGATTTAAATGTTTTCATTGTTGAAAATTCAACTCTCTATTCTTAAGAATAGGACATTGCAAAGCTATGACACTGAAAAATTTATGAAATGACTGTGGTATACAGTAGTTTTGATACTTTTGGCCAATGTCTGAACATGATACTTTTTAAATTTATGTATTAAATTAAAACTTTCTTCTCTTGATTTCCATATTATTTTAAAGATTCCTAGTTTTTATGGCTCTTTAACCTGAACCATTCACTCAGGCCAAAAACTTAACTACTACCTCATTTTTCTAAAGAATATTATTCTTCCCACTGAAAATACTCTTCTTTAAATCCTCTTCTGCTTGAAGACCCTCTTAAAACTTCTTCCAACTGGGAAGCATTCAGTTTCTATTCTGATTAATTAGTTTTCATCATGTTTCCAATTCTTATGAAATAAGTGTAGTTTTATTAAGCATTGGTGGTGATACTGTATAAGATATTTTCAGACCATTTGACATGAACAAACTTAAACTAAACATGTTAGAGAGAACCACAAAGGAGAACTAGAAATTCTGTCATATATATTCTACCCCTTAAATTACTTTGTACAGTGCTTTAATTCTTAGTGAATGCTATCAACATATAGATGGTGATGTACTTTGAAGATAAAATCGAATTGTCTAGCACGATTTGTAAGCTTGCGAGTGATTTGACATGAAGAATTTTTTAGAGTTCAGAACATGTTTTTATAGATGGGCCGTGGCATGTATTTTCACTCTTCCTTTAGTTCTGTCCTAGCTCAATCAGCCAAAGACCACTAGGGACACACCTGTAGTCCAGCCAAGTCAAGCTTATGGGATCACTGCAATAACAAAGCTTACAAATGACAAGGGTCATGGGTGTCTCATTAGCAAAAATAAAAGGGAGAGTTATTGTAGATTTGGAGGAAGGGTGGAGTTTAGGTAAAATTTATAGGAAGGAGGATTTTTATATATTCAGTCCAAAGCAAGGCTCCACGTAAAGGTCAACATCATAACTGGACTATAAACTGGATTGAAAGGCTCTTTTCCTTAGAACTACAAATTTAAAATACATGAGGAATTTTGTGTCCAGCGACTTCTTATCTGAAGCTCGGAATCTGAGTCAGAAAGTGAGATTGTATGTGTGTTTCAAATTAAATTAGGTACTTCTGGAAGGGTGGCATATTTCACTCTTACCCGTATAATTTAAAACATCAAAGTCTTTGAAAATCTAAGATTTTAAAGAAGAAAGTATCGCAGTCAGTAAGAAAACACTAATCTCTCAAAGAAGGACGTCTTTATGACACTTTAAAAATCCAATTTATCTTTGGGTGAAATTATTCCCTGTTATATTTTCAGCTGGCTTTTTATTTGCCTATTATTTTCATCTGAGAAACAGCCAGGCAGATTTTTTATTTTCTTATTCTGATCGAATTTTAAATTTTCAATTATAACATGCTTTATATTACTTAATTTTTCTTAAAGTAATTTCTGTCATTGTATTCTGCTTGATTCCTTTTAAGAAGTTTTTTTGCACGTTATTTTAACTCATTGGATATTTGCATTTGCTAAGAGTTCTCAGGAAGACAAAAGACCTAGATTAGCATATTTAAAACCAAAAGAAATACCCCTTTACTGTTCCATCCAATAACTTTACAATTTATTTCTTTAAAACAAATGGTTGAAAAAATCTATAACCATCCATTTAGAAAGATCCAACAAAAGGCCATGTCTTTTTCAGCTAGCCTTGAGTACTCAAGAGAGAAAATTAACATCACCTTCCCCCAGAAGATTCATGCACACAGAAATAATTACTTAATAGCAAAATGTTTTTAGTATGGAGCTCATTATGAGGAAGAGTGAGGTAGAGAAAATGTAAAATACCAAAAGGCAAGTTGAAGGTAACTAGGTCAGGACAGCATCAGAATGAAAGGATAAAAGGAAACAGGAAAATACTGAGAACTAGTTTCAAAGACTTTGGAAGCCTGAGCTAGTCAGAGAGTAATGCATGTTAAGAGAAAGAAGTGTACTATAAACTAATAAGATAACCAAATAAAAAAGAAGAGAGGGAGATAGAATGATTGCAGTAAAAATATAATATCTTAAAATGTAGAAAATATGGAATAAAAAGCTGGGAAAAATCAAGTGAAAAGACAAAGCTTATGGAGTTTCTATTTATGGCAGAAAGAATTGCAACTGGGTAAGTGAACAGGGTTATCCTCTACTCAAATGTTCTATCTAATGCTTCATCGATGAATGGGTAAATTTGTTGTCACAAATTTGTGCTGTATAATAGACCCATTATATCATTCAATCAGTATCTCAAATCTCCCATGATTCAGACACTATATAAATGTAGCTATTTTTGCTAAAATATTGCATGTTTATGAAAAATACTTTTGTATATTCAAAATCATTTTCCAAATTTAAGAAATTAAAATTACTTATTAAACTCTATAAGTAAACTGCTAAAAAAACTTAGTCTTTTTCTTATAAAACAGTTCAACCTATTTAATTCAAAAACTCAAAAGGTCATTTATTAAAACCAGTAACTCAAATTATTTCTTTCTCGTTTTTTCTTTAACTTTTGTTAAGTTATATGCATAAAGTCCCATATAGGCCACCTTAAAATTAATACCAACAACACTCAAATATAGAGCAATATATACAGGTTTTCAAAGGTGGGACATAATCATCACATGCTTCAAGAAAATATTATTAGCTCATGCTATCTGAAAAATTCATCATAATTGAAAGTAAAATCTAAAAGTGCCATTTCATAATATAGTAATAGATATTCTATTTATTCTCTAATTTTCACTCATCACAAATTGATTTGTGATTTTTGTAAATGGAAAATAATGATTATTCACTTTACTTATACGATTTAAGATAGAATCATTTTATACTAATATATTTTAGAAATAAATTTGACCGGTGATTTTTATTTGAATATAAATTAAAATATCATCTTTGAACCTCACAATCAGATATGATAGAGATTTATTTTAAAAAAGTCTCTGAAAGCAGCAGGTCCAAAGTACTGTGGCTCTGGAGTTGGAGCTCTAGAATTGATACTCACAGCTTCACTTGGGCAGCTTCTCTAGTTTTTTTTTTTTTTTTTGCATTTCAATTTTCTCTTCTGTAAAACTAGTAGGATAACAATAAAACCAAACTACTAGTATTTACAAAGATCACGTTAAATAGGCGGCTAGTGACTGCCAAGTATGCATTCACTATATTTTGACTACTCTTAACTGTTACTATGAGTCTATATTTACATGGCGGCTCCTTTACTACCTTTTAAAGGAACAACTGGACATTACTAAACACATTAGCAATGGCCATAAGCACTTTGAGGAGAAAACAGTTACATGTATTGGTTGGCCATGAGTCATACAGATGCTGGAACATATTAGCTTTAAGAAATTTGTGGAAAACATTATTTAGCATTTATTGTTAATGAACATCTTTTCTTTGCATTCTTTATTTTTCTGTCTCACTCCTCAATGTCTAAGTTACGCTTTTGTTTATTAGGTTAATTAATTAATAATCTAGATCCTTTACTACCTAACCCAAAAGCAAAGCTTAGGAGAGTCATGTCGTCACCCTGATCTTCATAGTCTTTATTCACAAAATTAGAAGGATGATAGACCCTTGCTCCTCAGCCTAGGTCCCCACCAGGGATGCCTTTTGGAAGTTTGTGTGAAATGCAAAATCACAGTCCCCACCCAGATGACTGATTTGGAATCTGTATTTTGATATCACCCGTAAGTTATTCACATCCCCATTAGAACTTGGGATCACTGCTCTAGATGACCTTGAAATCTCCCGCCATGAATGATGTCTACCCTTGTACGGACCCATTTACTTTGTAGGTCCATCTGTAGTATAAGTATGCTTGTTGACACTGGATATGTGTAATAAATCTGAGATTTATAGAGGAGATGACATTTGGTGTTGGAGCGTGTAAGAGTGTGATGCATAAGGATGGAGAGAGGGAACGTTTCTTCATAAGGGAATGTGGAAAGTGAAGGCACCAAAGTCCATCATGTCTTTGTTCAAAAATCTGCCTCTCAGATGTAGGTCCTATGCACCTGCATGTTTAACAATAGTAGCTTCCCAACTGATCTAATTTATAGATTCTGTCCTTGAGACAAGCATTCAGAAATAAACTAGAAGAATTATTATAAAAAAATAACTAGTTTCAAAATTATTTTCTCCTTTTAGCCTGTTCTTAGTTCACTCACTCCCAAATGAGCATGAGGATGACCTAGATGTGGGAAGCAGTTGTCTTAAGTGCATTGTTCAATATGGAGATAGTTTTTTGTTGTGAAGAATGTAGCACATTAGTAGGTTTAAACATGAAATGATCAAGATCAGAGAAGACAAAAACAATTTTGAAACATTTTTCTTTTTTTTTACTTTTTATAGTTTACTTCTGAACATTATTTTTTAGGTCAGAGCCTGTAAATTAGAAGATCAATTGGGAAGCTATGACTGCCAAACATGAGAGTGACTAGAATCTACATTTGGGAAGCCTATTTCTAGACAAACAAAATGATACATGTTTTCATTTAACAATTGTACAAAAATAGTCTACTTACAAAGTAGTGAATTGAGTCACCAAGAAATGGTCAGCCTTTTGTGTGTTTAGATGTAATCTATGGCTAAGCTGGGGTATGGCTTGAACAGGATGATGGAGGTAGAAAGACTAAAATTGGATCTTGGATCCGAAGTGTAACTGTGGGTACAATCTTTGCACAACTGCTAAATTCTTTGCACATTAGTGTCTTGAATTGTTAATAGATTAAAACAACACAATCTCTTCATTTCATTAAATTAACTGACATATTAACCATGTATAGCTGCAAGCACAGAGCAGGCACTCAACAAATGTTAGGCTGTCAGTCTGCATGCAGTTATTCTGGAGTATCATGAGTCCATTTCTTTTTATTTTTCTAGGACTATGTAACTGCGTCAAAGGCCTCAGTGTGTGGACTGTTTCCTGGTTTATGTCAGTACTTCAATGGGCACAAACAATGAAACTCTCCCCAAGGATTCTCTCCTTCTGGGCTTTCCTGGGTCCCTGGTCCTCCAGCTCTTTCTCTTCATGCTTTTTCTGGTGATGTACATCCTCACAGTTAGTGGTAATATGGCTATCTTGGTGTTGGTGAGTACCTCCAGCCAGCTACATACACCCATGTATTTCTTTCTGAGCAACTTCTCTTTCCTGGAGATTTGCTACACCACAGCTGCAGTCCCCAAAACCCTGGCCATTCTACTTGGGGGAAGCCAAACCATATCATTTACCAGCTGCCTTTTGCAAATGTACTTTGTTTTCTCACTGGGCTGCACAGAGTACTTTCTCCTGGCAGCCATGGCTTATGACCGCTATCTGGCCATCTGCTATCCTCTCCACTATGGAGTAATCATGAGCAGCCTGCTCTCAGCACAGCTGGCCATGGGCTCCTGGCTCTGTGGTTTCCTGGCCATTGCAGTTCCCACAGCCCTCATCAGCAACCTGACCTTCTGTGGCCCCCACACCATCAACCACTTCTTCTGTGACATTGCACCTTGGATTGCCCTGGCCTGCACCAGCACAAAGGCAGTGGAACTCACGGCCTTTGTGATTGCTTTTGTGGTCATCCTGAGTTCGTGTCTCATCACCCTAGTCTCCTACATCTACATCATCAGCACTATCCTCAGGATCCCCTCAGCCGGTGGTAGGAGCAAAGCCTTCTCCACATGCTCTTCACATCTCACTGTAGTGCTCATCTGGTATGGGTCCACGATCTTCCTTCATGTTCGCACTTCCATCAAAGAGGCCTTGGATCTGACCAAAGCTGTGCATGTCCTGAATACTGTGGTGACTCCAGTTCTAAACCCTTTCATCTACACTCTCCGAAACAAGGAAGTAAGAGAAACTCTGCTGAAGAAGTGGAAGGGAAAATAAACGACTGCCTACAAAACAGATCTCTGCATGTTGTCTCCATATTTGTGCAGAGGTTCCAATAACAATATGAAGGACAAATCTTTCTTGATACAGAGAGAGAAAAGAACTAAAAGAAAATCTAACAGAAAAACTAAAATACTTGCTTTAGTTTCTCATCTATGATAAGAATGAGTTTTTGATACAAGCAAACTAGATTCTTTTTTTAAGAAAGAATTTTGTATACTAAATTAAATTTGTCCTTGACTTTTATTTATAAAATGAGGTCCACATAGATGATGAGAAGGGTGTTTTACTAAATAAACTCTAAATTCTTATCCCTTTTAAAGATTGTTTTGATCACATAAGTGAAAATTTTGAGAACTATATTTTCAAAATATGGAGTAAGGAAAGAGAAAAAAGTTAAATGAATAAAAGGATAACTGAAATCAAAGTGTGCAATTATTTCAACACACTATTTAATACAGTGAAAGAGATACTTATTAAAGCTGATGATTGCAATGTACCTCATTGGTTTAACAAGTAGAGTAAACAAAGCAATCTAAAAAACAGGGGATGAAAAATGAATAGTAGATAAACAGGACCCCAGGAGCATTGGCTTAAGCAATAGAAGTCCCTTACATAGCAATGTATTGGCCTTAGGAAAGCAAAATACTACTGGATTCTGACTGTTAGTGAGTCATAAATATTGGACTATCCAGCGGCTTTAGTGGAAAAATAAGGATAGAAAATAATAATTATGATAGTTATTTGATTTTCCTCCAAATTACTTTATCCCTTAGAGAACAAGATAATTTCCTTTACAGTCATCAACACATGAAAAGTTTATTTCCCTCCATTTATCCCTTTTTTATGGCTAGGTTAGAAGCAGCACAGGGGACTCAGCAGGCTGAACCAGGTTGCAGATATACTCTGTCCTGTTCCACACTGGCTAATACGTGTGCAAAGTGGACTGTTGCTCACAGGAGAAAAGCCTGTAGGGCTGAGTAGCAACTACCCCTTGGACCTTGTTTGTTTGTATTATTTGAAATTTCTCCTGGGTCCCCACTCAAAAATGAAGTGGGGGAGGATAGAATAAGAAAGCTATATATGTGAAAGAAATAGAAGAAAATACTTCATTGTGAGAGTAATAAATATTCATTTTCAGAAGTTACGTCTATGATGAAAGTCTGCCACTTAAGGACTATAAAGAAACAATGTACAGAGAGAAGTCAAGATGGCAGCATAGGCAGACTGAACTCACCTCCTCCCGCGACACAGCCAATTTACAAATACTCGTGGAAAAATTACCCCTGAGACAGAACTGAAAACTGGATGAGAGGAACTTCTGCAACAAAGGACAATCCTAATTGAGGTGGAAGAGGCAGAAACTCCCTTCTGGAGAGGAAAAATGCCACCTTCACAAGACGCAGCACCTCACAGCCACCCGCGAGCAGCCCAAAGGTATGCAGCCCTCCCTGGAGGAGTGGGGTCCTGAGCCAGGGAGCACCCCTGCTGTGGGTATTTTGTGGACCCAGCACAATTGAGATGAGTGGCAGAATATCTGACTTTGCCTGCTATTAAAACACTGGGGAGAACCCCCAGAAAAGCTGGTTCACAAAGAAATTAAAACCAGCTCTTAAAGGGCCCATGCACAAACTCACCAATTTCATAAAGCAACCTAAAATCACCAGAAAGAAAGGTGCACAGTGCTTTGGTGAAAAGAGACTCACTTGATATGCCCGGAGTGCATCTCAGTGAGAGGTGAGACCTCTCCAGGGACTGGGACATTGGCGGTGCCCATTGTTGTGGCCTGCTGTGGGCATGCTGACACAGACGTCATTGGAGTTCTCCCTGGGGCCTGCTAGCCCAGGTCTGCACCACCCACTAGAGCACCGATTTAATCCAGCTCAGCCAGGGCAGGCAGCCCACCCTAGAGACTGGCCCCACCCAACAACAAGCCCTCAGGCAACTTGTGGGCCTGCATAGATTGGTGACTGGATTCTCTGCAGTATGAAAACTGAGCCCACTTCAGTGGGGCAGGGCGTGCACAAGGAGCAGGTGGAGAGTGTGGGGCTGTGGTGTAGTGTGTGGGGCTCCCGCCATGGAGAGACCGGGTCCACTTCAGGATGTCAGGGTGCGCACATGGGGCAGGACTGTATTGACTGTGTGTGGACCTGTGGGCGGCAGGGCTTGTCAGCTACAGAAGACTTGTGCTTCACAAAGACCCACATAGGGGGTTTGCCTCACCTTCCAAAGCCTGAAACAATTGGGTGCTCCCATACCTGAGGCCAGCCCCACCCAGCTGCAATCCTCAGAGAGCTGACAAGAGACCTAAAGGCTGGAGGCTTATAACAATTGTAAGCCCCTGAGCCCTAACAACCTGCCACGCTGGGGGCCTACTCACTGAAAAGAAATACTGCAACACAAATGTGGTATTAGAACTTGCAGCCAACTGTGCTGGGGATCCCCACACCTGATAAAGAGACTGAAGGCCCACAACAACTACAAAGAGCTGAGCATTACAACAGCTGATCAGGAGCATAACTCAGCCTCCCTGGGCACATATAGGGAGAGCAAACAGGCCACAATAGAAGGACACACATAGCCCACATAGGGGTCACCCCTGGAACATTGAGAACCGAGGGAAGCACACTGGAAACCTCCTAAGGCATCACTTATATAAGGTCACCTATCCAAGAGCAGGAGACGTAGCCGACCTACCTAATACGTAGACACAAGCACAGAAGAAGAAGCAAAATGAGGAGGCACAGGAATATATTCCAAGCAAGGGAACAAGACAAAACCCCAGAAGGAACTAAGTTAAACAGAAATGAGCAACCTACCTGGCAGAGAGTTCAAGCTAAGACTGATAACAATGCTCACTGATCTGGGGAGAAGAATAGACGAACTCAGTGAGAATGTCAACAAAGAAATGGAAGACATAAAAAAGAACCAAGCAGAAATGAAGAATACAATACTGGAAATGAAAAATTCACTAGAGGGACTCAAAAGCAGAGTAGAGGACACAGAAGAAGGGATCTGTGAGCTGGAAGAAAGACTAGAAGAAATTAGCAAAGGTTAACAGGTAAAAGAGAAAAGAATTAAAAAGAGTGAGGACAGTCTAAGGGACCTTTGGGAAAAGATCAAGCACACTAACATCGGTGTTATAGGTGTCCCGGAAGGAGAAGAGTGAGACAAAGGGACAGAGAAACTATTTCAAGAAATAATAGATGAAAACTTCCCTAACCTAAGGAAGGAAGCAGACGTCCAGGTACAGGAAGCACAGAGAGCCCCAAACAAGATGAACCCAAAGAGGTCCACACCAAGACACATCATAATGAAAATGTTCAGATTTAAAGATAAAGAGAGAATCCTAAAAGCCACAAGAGAAAGACAAGTTACACAAAAAGGAAACCCCATAAGGCTATCAGCTGACTTCTCAGCAGAAACCTTACAATGTAGAAGAGAGTGGCATGATATATTTAAAGTGCTAAAAGGAAAAAACTTACAGCCAAGAATACTCTACCCAGCAAGGTTATCATTCAAAATGGAAGGAGAGATCAAAAATTTCCCAGACAAGAAAATTAAAGGAGTTTGTCACCAAGAAACCAGTGCTACAAGAAATATTATAGGGAATGATTTAAGGGGAAAAGAGAAGACCACAAATAGGAAAAATTATCTATTTCCATGATAAGAGGGTAATGGATACAAATGCACAAAAAAGAGGTTAGATATGATATAAAAACATAAAAGGAGGGATGAGGGGAGTTACAGAGTAGAGCTTTCAGACAGAGGTCAAACTAAAGAGACCATCTATTCTGTTTAGAAGGAGAAAGGAACAGAGCAGGACTACTAAAACACTGAGAAAAAAAAGTTAAAAAATGGCAGTAAGTACATACTTATCAATAGCTACTTTAAACGACAATGGACTAAATGCTCCAATTAAAAGGCACAGGGTGGCTGTTTGGATAAAACAACAAGACCCATATATATGCTGCATACAAGAGACACACTTCAGACCTAAAGACACTTACAAACTGAGAGTGAAGGGATGGAAAAAGATACTCCATGCAAATGACAATGAAAAGAAAGCTGGGGTAGCAGTACTCATATGAGACAAAATAATCTTTAAAAGAAAAACTGTAAAAAGAGACAAAGAAGGGTATTACATAATGATCAAGGGAACAATCCAACAAGAGGATATAACACTTGTAAATATCTACACACCCAATGTAGGTGCACCTAAATATATAAAGCAATTATTAACAGACATAAAAACAGAAATAGACGGTAACACAATAATAGTAGGGGACTTTAGCACTCCACTTACACCAATGGATAGATCATCCAAACAGAAAATCAATAAGGAAACATTGGCCTTAAATGACACACTAGAACAGATGGACATAGTAGATATATATAGAGCATTCCATCCAAAAACCAAAGAATACACATTCTTTTCAAATGCACATGGAACATTCTCCAGGAATGATCACATATTAAGCCACAAAACAAGTCTCCATAAATTTAAGAAGACTGAAATAATACCAAGCATCTTTGCTGACCACAACGGTATGAAACAGGAAATCAACTATAGGAAGAAAATCAGAAAAGCCACAAATATGTGGAGATTAAACAAAATGCTACTCAACAACTACTGGCTCAATGAAGAAATCAAAAAATACCTGGAGACAAATGAAAATGAAAATACTCCATGCCAGAATTTATGGGATACAGCAAAAGTGATTCTAAGAGGGAAGTTTATAGCAATACAGGCCTAACTCAACAAACAAGAAAAATCTCAAATAAACAATCTAACAATCCACCTAAAGGAACTGGAAAAAGAAGAACAAACAAAGCCCAAAATCAGTAGAAGAAGAGAAATAATAAAAATCAGAGCAGAAATAAATGAAATAGAGACTAAAATAACAATAGAAAAAATTAAGAAAACCAAGAGCTGGTTCTTTGTAAAGAGAAACAAAATTTAAAAGCTTTAGCTAGACTCACCAAGAAAAAAAGAGAGAAGGCACAAATTAGTAAAAGCAGAAATGAAATAGAAGAAATTACAACAGACACCTCAGAAATACAAAAGATTATAAGAGAATACTATGAAAAGCTATATGCCAACCAATTTGACAATCTGGAAGAAATGGATAAATTCTTAGAATCACACAACCTTCCAAAACTGGATCAAGAAGAAGTAGAGAATTTGAATACACCAATCACCAGTAAGGAGATCGAAACTAATCAAGAACCTCCCCAAAAATAAAAGTCCATGACCAGATGGCTTCCCTAGTGGATTCTACCAAACATTCAAAGAAGACTTAATACCTATCCTTCTCAAACTCTTCCAAAAAATTGACGAGGGGAGGAAGCTCCCTAACTCATTCTATGAAGCCGACATTACCCTGATACCAAAAGCAGACAAGGACAACACAAAAAAAGAAAATTACAGACCAATATCACTGATGAACATCGATGCGAAAATCCTCAACAAAATACTAGCAAATCGCATACAACAATACGTTAAAAAGATTATGCACCATGATCAAGTCAGATTTATTCCAGGTATGTAGTGATGGTTCAACATTCACAAATCAATCAATGTAATACAAGACATTAATAAAATGAAAAATAAAAATCACATGATCATCTCAATAGATGCAGAGAAAGCATTTGAGAAGTTACAGCATACATTCATGATAAAAACTCTCACTAAAATGGGTATAGAAGAAAAGTACGTCAACATAATAAAGGCCATATATGACAAACCCACAGCTAATATCATCCTCAATGGTGAAAAACTGAAAGCTTTCCCTCTAAGAACAGGAACCAGACAAGGATGCCCACTCTCACCACTCCTATTTAACATAGTACTGAAAGTCCTAGCCAGAGCAATCAGGCAAGAAAAAGAAATAAAAGGGATCCAAATTGGAAAGGAAGAAATGAAACTCTCATTATTTGCAGACAACATGATTTTATATATAGAATACCCTAAGGAATCCACCAAAAAACTTTTAGAAGTAATAAAAGAATATGGTAAAGTTGCAGGATACAAAATCAACATACAAAAATCAGTTGCATTTCTGTACACTAACAATGAAGTAGCAGAAAGAGAAATTAAAAATGCCATCCCATTTACAATTGCTACAAAAAGAATAAAATACCTACGAATGAACTTAACCAAAGAGGTGAAAGATCTGTACACTGAAAACTATAAAACATCGCTGAAAGAAATTGAAGAAGACGCAAAGAAATGGAAAGATATTCTGTGCTCTTCGATTGGAAGAATTAACATAGTTAAGATGTCCATAATTCCTAAAGCCATCTATAGATTCAATGCAATCCCCATCAAAGTTCCAACAACATTTTTCACAGAAATAGAGCAAAGAATCCTAAAATTTATATGGAACAAGAAAAGACTCCGAATAGCTAAAGGAATCCTGAGAAAAAAGAACAAAGCTGGAGGTATCACACTCCCTGATTTCAAAATATACTACAAAGCTATAGTAACCAAAACAGCATGGTACTGGCATAAAAACAGACACACAGATCAATGGAATAGAATCGAAAGCCCAGAAATAAACCAACACATCTATGGACAGCTAATCTTTGACAAAGGAGCCAAGAACATACAATGGAGAAAAGAAAGTCTCTTCAACAAATAGTGTTGGGAAAACTGGACAGCCACATGCAAAACAATGAAAGTAGACCCTTACCTTACACCATATACAAAAATTAACTCCAAGTGGATTAAAGACTTGAATGTAAGACCTGAAACTATGAAACTTCTAGAAGAAAACTGAGGCCGTATGCTCTTCGACATCAGTCTTAGCAACATCTTTTCAAGCACCATGTTTGACCAGGCAAGAGAAACAATAGAAAAAATAAACAAATGGGACTACATCGAGCTAAAAAGCTTCTGCACGGCAAAGGAAACCATCAACAAAATGAAAAGACAACCTAACAATTGGGAGAAGATAATTACAAACCATATATCTGATAAGAGGTTAATCTCCAAAATATATAAAGAAAACACATGCATCTCAACAACAAACAAACTAACAACCCAATTAAAAAATGGGCAAAAGACCTAAACAGACATTTCTCCAAAGAAGATATACAGATGGCCAACAGGCACATGAAAAGATGTTCAACATCATTTACTATCAGGGAAATGCCAACCAAAACTACAATGAGATATCACCTCACGCCCGTCAGAATGGCTATAATTAACAAGACAGGAAACAACGTTTTGGAGAGGATGTAGAGAAAAGGGAATTCTCATACACTGCTTGTGTGAGTGCAAACTGGTGCAGCCACTATGGAAAACAGTATGGAGATTCTTCAAAAAATCAAGGATAGAACTACCATATGATCCAGCTATTCCACTGCTGGGTATTATTCCAAAGAACCTGAAAACACCAATGCATAAAGATACATGCACCCCTGTGTTCATTGCAGCGTTATTCACAATAGCCAAGACTTGGAAGCAACCTAAGTGCCCACCAAGGGACGACTGGATAAAGAAGATGTGGTATATATACACAATGGAATACTACTCAGCCATAAGAAACGATGAAATCCAGCCATTTGTGACAACATGGATGGACATTGAGGGTATTATGCAAAGTGAAATAAGTCAGAGGGAGAAGGTCAAATACCATATGATTTCCTTCATTAAGTAGTAGACTATAACAACAATAAACAAACACATAGAGACAGAGATTGGATTGGTGGTTACCAGAGGGGAAGGGGGGAGGGAAGAGGGCGAAAGGGATAATTTGGCACATGTGTGTGGGGATGGGTTGTAATTAGTATTTAGGTGGTGAACATGATGTAATCTATGCAGAAATAGAAGTATAATGATGTACACCTGAAATTTATACAATTTTATAAACCAATGTTACTGCAATAAACAAAAAATTAAAAAAAAAATGAAACAATGTACACCTCATCTGCTCCCTCTTTTATTTGAGCAATAAGATTCAAATTCATGAAATTCCTAACCTTAAAAAAACACAAAAGTTCACAGGGAAATTTTTGGAAGTGATGGACATGTTCAGTACCTTGCTTGTGGTGATGCTATCATGGGTGTATGCTTCTGTCCAAACTAATCAATATGTATACAGTAAATGTATTCATTTTTTGTCTATTACTCATACCTCAGTAGAGCTAAAAATTTAAAGTAAATTCCTAAGTTTACTTTTTGAGGATGTATAAAAATCAGAATTTCTAATAAAAGTCAGATTGTTAATTTCTGAAGATAAATAGCATTCCTGCTTTGATGGGTGAGCCCCCAACTCTCAAAAAAATCAAAAGCAGTAGCTACTGTCATTCTCAGTGAATGTTATTTCCAATACTTTCCCCTCTTTTGCATACCTCTTCATATCAAAACCAAGGAAATGGTCTTAAGCTTTTAACGTGAATGAGTAAATGACTTAGTTTGACGTTACACTGTATTCAAGATTTAATGTTAAGTGAAGGAAATAACTGAGCAGAAGCAGAATACCTTCAATCACTCGTATTTTTTCCTTTACTGATAATAAAAATGACACTCTACTTAACCATAATTTGCACGATATATTGTCAAGTGAATATACTTAACTCCTAGACATTTGATTTAGTTTTCTTTCTTCTTTTTTTAATCAATAATTTATGAAAAAATCAATTTAGGAAATAAAATATATTACTATTTAGAATTATTCCCTGATTGCAAATTACTGGAAGTAGAAATATAAAGTCAATGCTAAAGACTTTTTAAGTCCCTGGATCCATTTTGCCAAATTTCTTTTTTAGAAAATAATATTAATGTATAGGACTTCAAGTTTGAGAAGCCTGTTTCACGATACTAATCTGTTGAAAGATAATTTTGACTTTCTTTTTCAATTTTTAAATATTCATCTATAAAAATTATTTGGCAGCTTTAATTTTTTAAAATTTTTATCTCTTTAACTTTTGAGGGTTTAACTTTCCAAGACAGTTTTTTTTAATGAAGAGCTAATTGATGAATTTGTGCACAGACTCTTTTTTTTGAGACTGAATATACAAACGGACAGTGGTCAGACCATATGTAACAGTAGAACTCTGACCCACAACCCAGGAAGCAAACATCCCAGGAAGCCAAATCACAGCCCCTGCAGCAATCAGCACAAAATAGCCAGCACTTGGTCAATAACTGCCAGTCTCTAAAATTTTCATTCTACTTTCAACACAGGACCAACCAGAGAAAGCCACACATGCTCCCTAAACCATCACATAGGATGCCTACCTTCTACTTAGCAGCCTCCAGCTTCCCCATGTCAACAACTCCCAATCAGGGCACACCTGAGCCCTTCCCTACCACTCTTCCCTAACCTCTGCCCTTGCTTCCTCTCCTTTTCCCTTCTCTTCTCTTCTTATGCACGCAACAATACTTTCCTGCTGCGTTACAGTCCCTGAAATGTTTTTAATCTGTGGTAGAGCGAGTCCTCCCACATAACTCTTCCTGGTTCATATTTTCCTATCTAATCTTATGTGTTTATTTCTCCATGAGAATGTACGGTCATTTATCTAGCTTGAAAGAAAAGCTCATTAAAATTTTTATTGGAATTATGTTAAATTTATAAAGTAATGGAACAGACCATTTAATGAGACTTCCTAATGTGCTAAGTTCAAATTTTTTTATAGTGACATCATTGTAGATTCCACATTGTTGTAAGAAATAACACCAAAAGGTCCAGTGTACACTTTACCCTGTTTCTCACATTGATAACACCCTGCAAAACTGTACTACAATATCAGAACCAGCTTGTTGGTGTTGGTACAATCCACTATCTTATTCAGACTTCTCCAGTTTTACTTGTACTAATTTGTGCTTGTGTATTTAGTTCTATACAATTTTATCACATGTGCAAGTCTGTGTGTCCACCACAGCTAAAATAATGACTAGTTTTATCACCACAAGGATTTCTTGTATTGCCTATTTAAAAATATATATATTTTAGAGAAGTTTTATGTTTAGGGCAAAATTTAATGAAAAATGCAGAGTGTTCTCATATACTGCCCGCCCCCACACATGCATAACCTTTCTGTTATCCATATCCCTCATCAGAGTAGTATACTTTTTACAATTGATGAACCTACATAGTCACACCATTATTACTCAAAGTCCATAATTTACATTAAGGTTCACTCGATGCTGTAAATTCTATGGATTTGGAAAAATGTACTCATCATTTTAATATCATACAGAGTATTTTCACTGCCCAAAAAATTCTTTGCACTTTGCCTGTTCATCCTTTCATCTCTTTTAACTCCTGGCAACCACTGATCTTGTTATGGTCTTCATAACTTTGCCTTTTACAGAATGTCATATAGTTGGAATCATCAAGTATGTAGCCTTTTCAGATTGGTTTCTTTCACTTTGAAATGTGCAATTAAGTTTTCCTCATAATTTTTTATGGCTTGACAGCTTTATTCTTTTTAGTGCTGAATAGTATTCCACTGTCTGGATGTACCACATTTATTTATCCTTTCAACTGTTGTAGGACATCTTGGTTGTTTCTAAGTGTTGGCAAATATGAATAAAGCTGTTATAAACATACATGTCAAGTTTTGTGTGGACATAAGTTTCCACTTTATTTGGTAAATACCAAGGAGCATGATTGCTGGATCATATGGTAAGAGTATGTTTAGTTTTGTAAGAAACCACCAAACTGTATTCTAAAGTGGCTGTAACATTTTGCATTCCCACTATCAACAAATAAGTGTTCCTTTTCCTCCACATCCTTGCCAGCATTTGATGTTAGTGCTTTGGATTTTGTCCATTCTAACAAGTGTGTGGTGGTATCTCATTATTGTTTTAATTTAGTTTATCTTTTCAGATTCTTCACACCAACTTTTGCAGAGCAAAATATTTTAATTGTGATAATATTCAATTTAACATTCTTTTTATATACGTATATAATTTGCTACTGGCGTCGCATCTAAGAGCTTTAGGACTAACTCTACATTCTGAAGATTTTCATCATGTGTTTTTCTAAAAGTTTTGTAGTTTTATATTTAAATCTATGATCTATTTTGAATTGATTTTTGTGTAGGGGTGATTTTTAGCAGTGTATCTTTCATTGCCTATCAACCTCCAATTTCTCTAGCACCAGTTGTAAAATGATCATCTTTCTTTCAATGATTGCTTTTAACTTTTTGTCAAAAATCACTAAAGTATAACTGTGCGGTCTATTTCTGGGTTCTCTATTCTGTTCCATTGATTTATGTACCAGTCCTACAATGAAAATGACAATGCCGTGATTACAGCATCTACAGAGTAATACTAAATATTGTTAAAATGTTTACTGCTACATTATTCTTCTGTCAGAATTGTTTTAGCTACTCTCAAGTGTGTGCTTTTCCATTTAATTTTAGAAGAATGTTGTCTATGTCTACAAATAACTTGGTGCAATTTTGATTCAAATGGTATTTGACCTACAGATAAATTTGGGGATAATTGAGACCTGAACTCATTCAAGTATTCTATCCATGAACATGGTGAGAACTGCAGACTTCTCAGCCATAACAACTCCTTCCAAACCCCTGCACTAGGAGGAGATTTGACCAAACACTAGCGTGGCTTCCAGCAGCTTAAGCCTGTGTAACCAGAATGGCTGCAGCCCACCATTAAAATGCTTAGCTGAGAAAGGTCAAAGCTGACAAAAAAACTTACTATTTATTCTAGCTGACACCCAATGATGGGCCTCTGACTGCCCTTTCTTGGAGTATTTACTATTAAGGGATTACAATGGTGAATATGTGTCTCTTACAATTCTCCAAAGAACTTAGAGCTACTCTTTGAAATGTAATCAGTGAGACAGACAGGATCTCTTTCTCTCATCCTCTGAGTGAGGACAGAATGCTGACTGTGATAACTGTCAACCAACAAGCACAGGTGACCTAGTCACACTGACCTACACTGACCAGCCCTTTGTACTTTTTCACTTCTTTGAAGCTAGTAAGCCCCTGAAACCCCTTCCCTCATTCCCCCTTTAAAATTCCGAAATCCCCTCTGCACAAATTTGAATACAGCTCAGCTACTGTCCGCAGTTACTAAATAAAATCTGTTTCCACCCCATTAACTAACGTTTGCTGTGTTTGTCTTTGACAATAGTATCTCTCAATTTATTTACATCTTTAATTACCTTGATCGGCATTTTATAATTTTCAGAGTCAGATAGTGTACACATTTTATTGAGTATATATCTGAGTATTTCATGTTCTTTGGAGTGATTTTAAATAATACAGCATCTTTGAGGTTAGCATCTGCAGGTTCATTGTTAATATGTAGAATAAGATTGTCTTTTGTATCTTGATCTTGGTAATCTTTTTGTACTTATGTATTAGTTCTGATTTTTTTTTGGGGGGGGGGATTTTCCCAGGGATTTTAGGCACAGACAGTAATTCTCTTTCTTTCTTTCCAAATTCTATGACTTTTATTTCTTTTGCTTCTATTATTGTTGGAACATCCAGGATTTTGTGAAAGTGATTGCCCTTGCCTGGTTCCTTATTATGGGGAAAAGCGTTATCTTTCATTGTTAAGTATGATGTCAGCTGTACATTTTTTGTAGGTGATCTTCAACAACTGAAGGTAATTTCCCTCTGTTTCAAACTTGCTGGAAAATTTTATCTCAAATAAGGGTTGGATTTTATCAGATGTTTTCTCTACATCTCTTGCTTATTAACAAATGTTGACCTTAAACAAACACTGTCAGTTATTTCTCTAGCAAAAATTGGTTTATTTGGGATTAACAGAGAATTGCAATCTGGAGTATGCAACTGTGGCAAGCCACGTACAAGTACCCAGCAATAAAGAGAGGAGAAACTCTTTTATGGTGGAGAAGAGAAAATTGGGAGGCTATTGTAAACAAAGAGTTTGAGGTGTAGTGGCTTTTCCTTGGCTGAGTTGTGACGGTCTCTCATTGGCTGAGCTTCTTACTAGTAAAGAAGAGGAAGTCTTTATTCTTCCCATTGCACTATGCTATTGACGTAGGGCATGAGAACTCCCTTTATTGGCCTTCCAACTCTACTTTAATCAGGTTTCTGTTTATTAATTTCCACACTTCCTCATTTTGATTGTGATCTTTCTGAAAGCATTGCTGATCTACAGTCAGGTTTTTCCAGTTTCAGTAACCTCTTGTCCCTCAATGCCAGGAAGGACCTTTTCTGGGTGTGCTATCCCACATTGCAGGAAAAGCGCACAGATTGGAAACCTATTATGGCCACATTTGTGTCACAAGGAGTGGTAGAAGGGAGAACTCTCAGGCACTTTTTACCAGAAGTTTATATGTTATCAAGATCATAGGCATTGGAGATCTTATGAAGGGTTATGTCATCAACAGACCTGGTCCCGATATCTTGGGAAAACTGTATCATCAGATATTGTCTGATTCAATTCTGGGAAATCTTTACTTTCAGGTTACCAGGTGATGTGCAGGTCCAGTCAGGGTTTGGTGCTTTCTTTAGATGTGTCACATGAATCCAAGAGTCTATTCTCTTGAGTTTTGCGGCAAAACGGTTAGCTAGCAGTACCTGATAGAGTAAAATATTATCATCTTGGTTGTTATCATATTAACAAAACTTGGATGACTTTGGTTAGTTCGAAATTTTTGATAAATTGTTCCTTTTTTTAAAGTTGTTAAATTTGTGAGAATATAGTTGTTTATACTCTTTTCAATGGCTGAAGAATCTGCAGTGATATATTCCACTGGTATGTCTCAAGTCTTTGGGGTTGAAGAGGTTTCCCTGAAGCTCATTGTGGCAGAATCCCATTTGCTAGTGGCCCCTGACAACTTGGGTATCTTTGGGTTGGGGAGGGGAAAGAGACTTCCCAGAATAAGTTGTTTCTTCTTGAAAGAATTCAGAACACGCTACCCCAAAATACGCCGTTTTGACATATAAATTATTTTGAGCTAAAAGCAATTGAGAACCAGCAGATGCAAGTACAGCTCTTGATTTCTTCCTTAATTGCCTTACATGAAGCAAAAAATTTCCCTTTCGGAAAGGGAATTTATGTTTATAATGGAAATTTCCATTAGTAAATGTATCTGTACCAGAAAGAGAACTACTCTCAGAGACTTGTTTTAACTGAGAGACTTATTTACATAACAAAGCAACCTTTATTAACTGTACATTTTCTCCCCTCATCCTCCCACAATTTTTCTCCAGCCACCTCCTGCTACTGCTCACCCAGAGGGCTTCCTGCTTCCAAGCTCCCCATGTGCACCCAGTGTGGACTGGGCCTGCAACCTGCAGCTGGTGTGGTGCTACCCGCTCAAGGGCTGCAGAGCACCATCTTAGGTCTCATACCCAACATGACCCACCTGGCAAGCAATACTCAGGACCTGCCACCACTGCACAGCACTGGGACAGCTGCACTGATGGTTCAGGTAGTGGGCAGTGGCTGGCATAAACCCCACTCTCCTTTGCTGACTAGAGGGCTGTGTTGCTTCCAGATGGTCCAGGTTTAAAAGAGAAGTCATATCCTGTTGTTGAAGTAGAACTGTTGGACTGACTGAGGAATTTTCCAACACCTGTAAAACTACAGAGGAGCTAGGAGAAGTATCAGAACAATTTTATAAATATGCACTACAATTGGTGGAAATGTTGGATATGTGTGTTCCTGCAGTTGCTAAATTGAAGTGTCTTTTAGATAGTTCTCCTAGGGAAGATTTACCAGACATTCTGACATCACTTATGCAAACAAGCAACAAAAAAAGCTCCAGATTTTAGGTGCTGTGAATCTGGAGAACTTGTCCAAGATGATGATACCACTGCTTGTCAAACAAATTGAAGAACTGAAATTGTTTCAAAAAAACAGAAAACTCAAGCAAGATGATTATAACTAGGCTATACTAATATGCCCTAACAGGGGGATTACACACAACCCAGGTACTTTAAAAGAAGAGGATGAGGCTGGCCTGGTTGGCGTAGTAGTTAAGTTTGCATGCTCCACTTCGGTGGCCCAGAGTTTGCAGGTTTGGGTCCCAGGCATGGAGCTACACACCGCTCATCAAGTCATGCTGTGGCAGCATCTCACATACAAAATAGAGAAGATTGGCATAGAGGTTAGCTCAGGGCCAATCTTTCTCACCAAAATAAATAGAATAGGATGAGGAAGAAGATAATGATGACATTGTCATGCTAGAAAAACAGCTGAACATCCAATATGTCAGAGCAACACCACAAAGTCTGTCAAAAAGATAAAAAGAACAAGAAAAATGCTGTAGTCCATGTCAGAATATGCTCTGATTAGGAATTATTTAGAACATATGGTGGAACTTCTTGGAACAAAAGTACAACAGATCATCCAGACATTCAAGAAACCCAAATTCTTCTGGATAATGAACATTATGCCATGGAAAAATTGAAGAAAAAAATGTTGCAATATTTGGCTGTTAGACAGCTGAAAACCAATCTGAGGGGCCCATTCTTTGCTTTGATGATCCTCCTGGAGTTGGTGAAACAAATATGGGAAGTCAGTGGCCAAGACTCTAGGTTGAGAGTTTCACAAGATTGTACTTGGATGAGTATGTGATCAGTCTGACACTTGAGGACACAGGCATACTTGCATTGGCAATATGCCTGGTCGTATAATCCATGACTTGAAGACTGTTGAGGTTAACAATCCAGTGTTTCTATTAGATGAGGTTGACAAATTAGAAAAAAGTCTACAGGTGATCCAGTGGCAGCTCTGCTTGAGGTATTAGATCATGAACAAAACCATAACTTCAGAAATCATCATCTAAATGTGGCCTTTGACTTTTCCCAAGTTTTGTTATAACTATTGCCAATACCATTGCTACTATTTCAGCTGTCTTCTTAGACAGAATGGAAATCATTCAGGTGCCAAGGGATAAACAAGAGAAGATACACTGCCAACCAGCACTTGATCTCAAAACTACTGGAAGAGCATGGGCTGCCTCCTCAGCAGATTCAGATCTCTCAAGATACTCCTCTTGACATCTTCACTAGGTATACCAGAGAGGCAGCGGTTCATTCTCTGGATAGTTAGTTTGGGGCCATTTGCCCAACTGTTGCTGTGAAGGTGGCAGAAGGACAATATGAAGAAACCAAGTTGTACCATTCTGATGTGACTGAGAAAAAGTTTCTAGAGAACAGATCTTAGAAAATGCGAAACCGGAATCTATCGATGAGAGTACTGACTTCGCCCTACCACTTCAAATACCAGTTTTGATTAATTTCCATGCTCCAAAGGACATCTTTGGGTGCAGATGTATAAAATGGGCATTTGAGTCAACAAGGCGTGGCAATAGGTTTGGATTGGTCTCCCATAGGTGGGGAAATCATATTTGTGGAGGTAAGTTGAATGGATGGTGAAGGTCATTTAACTCTGACTGGTCAGAGGGCATATCATGAAGGAGTCTGCCCATCTTGTTATTCGCTGACTCTGCAGCAATGCAAAGAAATACCATCTGACTAATTCTTCTGGAAGTTTTGATCTTCTTAACAACATAGACATTCGTCTGCACTTCCCAGCTGGGGCTGTCACAAAAAATGGACTGTATGCTGCAGTTATCATAGTAACTTGTCTTGTCTCACGGTTTAGTGGGCTTCTGTTACATTCAAATATAGTCATGACTAGAGAAATTGCACACACAGGTCTTGATCTTCCAGGGAATTAAAGAAAAAGTGCTGGCAGCACACAGAGAAGGATTGAAGTGAATCGTTATTTCTTAGAGGAATGAAAAGACCTTGAAGAAATCCCAGGCAATGTATGACAGGATTTACGTTTTGTCACAGAGATCTGCCTGAATGAAGTTCTTAATGGAGCTTTTGATGGTGGCTTTACTGTCAAGACCTACCTGGTCTCTTAAATAGCATTTTGTAGGCCCAAATCTCAACTTTTCAGAATTTTAAGTTATGAAGTGCCAAAAATACTGCCAAAATTATTTTGTTCCTAGAAGTAGGGCTAGGCAAATATCCCTAATTTGTGAATATAATCACAACAGTGATTATAAACCTCACTCAAGTGGCGGTTAATGTTTATTAGAGAAATGTTAATTTAATAAATTGGTAAAAATTGAAAAAAAATCTGAATTATCTGGTCATCTCCGTGAGTCTCCTATTTTATTAAATTCAATCCATAGTTAAATTATTATGTAAATAGTTTATTTTCTCTTGTTAATCTGTGTTACATAAATTTAATTCTTAGACCACCCACAGAACCTAAAAGCTTAGAAGGAAGTCATTTTTTCCCCTATAGTGGGCAAAGTCCCTCTTTTTGCTGCTACCGAGCAGGTGTGGTACCTCTAGTTGAAGGAGCAAATTCTCATGCATGACAGGGAAGGAGACTATTATCTTGGTTTCTTTTGTTAGTGACACTTCCCAGGGATCCCCCTTGCCAGTGCTGCTATACTAATTTGGTAGGTTTCCTCAGACTCTCATTATATCTGGAGGAGGACAAGTCTACCTGGGCTGTGTTCTATTGGTAGATTGGGGATCTGAAAATACTGAATCTGGGTCTCCTTCTTGAGTTGGGGGGTAATACACCCTGTCACTGTGTTTTTCCTACAGTCCTGAAGTCCCAAGGCAGTTTGCCTTCTTCTTACCACCTTACAGAGTTCTCATTCAGTTGCCTCTTTTATAGTGTTCCAGGTTTTTGGCTATACTTAGCAGAGAGGAGCAGGGAGAAATCACTCTACACCATCCTGTCTCTGCGTCCATTATACATTTTACAAGATGTTTTGTACTTTTTTTCTTATAGGTTCAGGGCATTTCTTGGAAAGTTTATTTTATCTTTCCTTATTCTTGTTTATAAGGTTTGCTCATCTATTATATTCTGTGGCTACTGTTTGTGATATAAGTGCTACTGACTTTTGCACACAAATTTGACATCTGCTACCTTGTTGGATATTTCAACTGTTAGGATTAGTTTACCATTGATTCCCTATGGTTTTCCCTGTTCAATGTCATGTCATTTTTAAATGGAGTGCGTATAGGGGAGTTCGCCAGCCAAGGGGAAGCAGGCATGTCGTAGAGAGTCACATAGAGTTCACTCCTCCCTCTGTGTTTCCTTCAGTGCTCCTTTGTGGTGTTTTCACACCCTTCAAGTGAAGGCTGAGCAATTGTTGTACACAAATACATTCTTCCATGGAAGAGGGACACAGCCGATTACGTCCTGATCCCTGGGGGCCATGTTTGTGTGGAAAAGGATATCCTTCCAGCAAGATACTCGGGGACTGGATGGAAGGGCTCTGGCAAGGGGAGGCCCAGATGATTGTGCAGGTAGATCTGGTTGCAGTCTGAAAACTCTGCTCATAGTAAGCTTGAACCTGGCTGGAACAGCTGTCTGCCAAAGATCAAAGAACAAGCAAGTCCCCCTTCCTGTGTATCACCTTCGTCTCCCACCTCCCATCATGCCTTAGTTGATTTGATGGACATGTTATAAGGAAGCTAGAGTTGCAGTCTGCAGAATGGACTTTGAAACAGTGTCTCCAGCTTATTATCATACCATCTCTGTTCTGTGATGTGTGAGAAGCCGGGACAACCAGATGTTAAACCACGACATGGGGTTAGAGAGCCTGTGTGTGGGGCTAGGGTCTGCCTTCTCCACTGTCTCTGTTTGAGTGTTTTTCTGAGACTAGTTTTTAAGTTGATTATGGGAGAGAAGCTTATAAAAGATGTTTATTTCCTCTCCCTACACCTGCCCTTCCCCTCAAAATGTGAGAGAATCTTCGGTTCTTCAAATAAGCTTTGAGGATGAGTGAAACCAGACTATAGAAAAGATTTGGATTTGGAGCTGTGCTGGAGTGTACACTGGATAGTTTCTTTCTAGGTTTGTGGTGAAAGGTCCTTCCCTAGCATAGGGGAGAACATGTCTAGTGTCCTGCCGTATATGGGGCCATTGTCACCAGCTTCCTGTCCTGAGTGATCAGATACCTTCCACTTGTGACCCAGATATTCCCAGCTTTGATCCATCTCTTCAGTAAGTCCCAGAGCAACAAACTTCTTCATTCTACGGTTTCTTTGTTTACACATCTACCTTGCACTGGGGGCTGTGCTCTTTCCCAATCTGTCAAAGGGTACTTTCCTTGGTGTAAGTCCACTCAGCAGCTGTAATAAAAAATTCACACACTGGGTGACTTAAGCAACAGAAATCTATTTCTCACGGTTCTGGAGGCTGAAAGTACAAGATCAAGTCTGGCAGATTTGATGTCTGGTGAGGGCATGGTTCACAGATGACAGTAGTCTTGCTGTGTCCTCACATGGTGGAAGGGCAAGGGAGCTTTCTGGGGTCTCACTTATAACAGCACTAATCCCATTCACAAGAGTCACACCTTCATGACCTAATCATCCGCAAAAGTCCCTAGTACCTCATAATATCATTATATTGGCAGCAAGGATTTCAACATATTAATTCAAGGGGATACAGACATTCAGTCTGTAGCACCCAGTTCAACCAAAGGGCTCGGGTTTGGGCAGAACCTCCACATGTGAGTGGAGTACATGAGCAGATATTCACATGTGCATGCTTGACCTCCCCTCTTTTTGACATAAAGAAAATTGAATTTGTGAACTTTCTTATAATGGTCTTCTTTTTTTTCCCCCAGGATAGAAGTAAGAGCTGTCATTCTAAACCTAAAGAAGGAACTTCCAGCCTGGAGTGAATCTCATAAGAGCATGGCCAGAGTGCGACCAGTGAGAAATGGGACATGAATGAACCCAGATTCCCAAATTGAATTAAAATTCCTACACAGAAGATTGGTTCAGAACTCAGGGCTTAGTAACACAAATGGATTCCGTTTCCTATCTTACCTCACCATGTCTTTCTCAGGTAACTGAGAAAGACATGGTGTATGTCCCAGGTAGGCTGAGTGATATGCATGGTGGGCCTTCATGGTATCTGCAAAAATCTGAAGATGAGGAGGGTTTTCCTCAGGATTTAAGTGGATATTAACATAATTAACATAATAACTAACAACAGAGTCAAAGTGAAAAGACAAAAGCCACATTAGAAGAAATCATAGACACGCATATGATGGACAATGCGCTGGTATAAAGAACAAGATTTTACAACTCAAAAAAATTCAGTAGGACAATGTGAGTTACTGAATCAATAGGAAGAGAACTGGATACCAACATGCAGTTCACAGAAGATGAATATCAAATTGTTAGCAAACATTTTAAAAGCCTATGAAGCTCACTGGAGGTCAAGGTGATGCAAATGGAGACAAACAGGGAGGAATTAGAGTACTTCCCACGCATTCAGTTGGCAGTAATGAAAAATTTAACACCAGTCGAGCTTGTGTAAGTTGGAGAGAACTATTTTGGGGAATAATTTTGCTCAAGATTTGATACCCTTTGTGCTAGATTCCTCTTTTTAGTTTAACACAAGGAATACTCTAGCAAATACAATGGGATGTTCTATAAAATTGAATTATCACAAACAGAATAGCATTAACAAACCTAAACAAAATACATAAACGAGGTTGTTAAAATAAAAAGATAAAAGAATATTTTATTGCCATACCATTTATAAGAAATCTCAAAATATGAAAACTAGGCAACATACAGTTTTAATAGGGTATTTTGTAATCCGTATTGATATTCTAGGAGATGATAAGTAAAATGAATCATATTGAAGGTTAACAATGGGGATAGTTCAGAGTGTTATTGCAACTTTGGTTTTATGCTCCTATTCCCCGGGATTTACTATCAGAAGTGAAGTTGCTGAATTATAATGTAGTTCTATTTTAATTTTTTGAGGATGATCCATATTGTTTTATATAGGGGCTGTACTAATTTACAATCTCACCAACAGGGCACAAGCATCCATTTTTCTCCATATCCATGTCAGCATTTGTTAACACTTATCTTTTTGATCATGATCATTCTAACAACTCTGAAATGATATCTCGTTGTGATTTTAATTTTCATTTTTTTCCTAATGACAAGTGAGGTTGAGCATATTTTTATGTACTTGTTGGCTTTTTGTATATCTTCTTGGGAGAAATGTCTATTCAGATCCTTTGCTTGCTTTTTAATTTGGTCATTTTTATTTGCTCTTGAGTTGTATGTGTTTTTTTATATGTTTTGGATATTAACCCTTTATCAGATACATGATTTGCAAATATTTTCCCACTCTATGTGTTGTCTTTTCACTTTGCTGATGGTTTCTTTTGCTGTGGAAAAGCTTTTTTGTTTGAGTAGTCCCACTTGTTTATTTTTTATTTTGTTGCTTGTTCTGTGTGTTTCCAAATAATCCATATCCAAAAAATTATTACCAAGATCCACGTCAAAGAGCTTTGTTCCTATGTTTTCTTCTAGGATTTTCATGGTTTTAGGTCCTATGTTTAAGTCTGTAATCCATTTTGAGTTAATTTTTGTGAGTGGTGTAAGATACAAGTTCAATTGCATTCTTTTACATGTGAATATTCAATTATCCCAGCAACATTTATTGAAGAGACTGTCTTCTCCATTGAGTATTCTTGGCTCCCTTGTCAAATTTTGGTTGATCATATATGCTTGGTTTTATTTCTGTGCTCTCAATTCTTTTCCATTCATCTATTTATTTTTATGGGAGTGTCATAATGTTTTGATAACTACAGCTTTCTACTATATCTTGAAATCTGGAGGTGTGGTACTTCCAGCTTTGTTCTTCTTTCTCAGAATTTCTCTGGCTATTCAGGGTCATTTGTCATTCCATATCAATTTTAGGAGTATTTTTTCTACTCCTGTAAAAATGCCATTGGAATCTTGATAGATTGCATTGAGTCCATAGACAGCTTTTGATAGTGTTGACATTTTACCAATATTAATTCTCCCAACCTGTGAACACAGAGTACTTTTCCACTTACTTGTCTCCTTTGATTTCTTTCATCAATGTTTCGTAGTTTTCAATATAGAGATCTTTCACTTCTTTGGGTAAATTTGTTCCTAAGTGTTTTATTGTTTTTGATGCTATTGTAAATTGGATCAATATCTTTATTTATTTTTCTGAAATTTTATGTTACTGTATAGAAATGCTACTAATTTTTGCATGTTAATTTTGTATCCTATAACTTTACTGAATTTATTGATTAGATCAAATAGATTTTGGTTGAATCTTTAGGATATTCTATATATAAAATCATGTCATCTGCAAATAGAGACAATTTTACTTCTTTCTTTCCAATTCTGGTAACTTTTCTTTTTCTTGCCTGATTGCTCTAGCTAAGACTTCCAGTATTCTGTTGAATAGAAGTGGTGAGAATGAGCACTCATGTCTCCTTTTCAATCTTATAGAAAAATCTTTCATCCTTTCACTGTTGAATATGATGTTAGATGTGGACTTGTTATATAGGGCCTTTACTATGATGAGGTATGCTCCTTCTATGCCTAAATTGTTGAGTTTTTATTATGAATTGATGTTAAATTTTGTCAAATGCCTTTTCTGTGTCTATTGAGATGATTATATGATTGTTTTCTTTCATTCTGTTCATGTGATGCATCACATTGATAGATTTGCATATGTTGAAACACCTTGTATCCCAGGGATAAATCCCACTTTAGCGCGGTGAATGATCTTTTTAAAATGCTGATGAATTCAGTTTAATAGTATTTTATTGACAATTTTGCATCTACATTCATCAGGGATATTGGCTTGTAGTTTTCTTTTCTAGTAGTATCAATTTCTGGTTTTGGTATCAGGATAATGTTGACTTTGTAAAATGAGTTTGAGAGTGTTTCCTTCTCTTCAATTTTTGGGAAGAATTTGAGAAGAATTTGTTTTAATTCTTTTTTAAATGTTTGGTAAATTCACCAGTGAAACAATCTGGTCCTGGCCTTTTTCTCATTGGGAGATTTTTGACTACTGATTCAATCTCCTTGCTAGTAAATGGTCTATTCAGATTTTTTTTTTTTTCTTCCTGATTCAGTATTGGTAAGTTGTATTCTTCTAAGAAAGTTTTTTTTTTTTTTCATTTCTGCTACATTGTCTAGTTTGTTAACATACAGTTGTTCTTAGTAGCCTCTTCTGATCCTTTGAATTTCTGTGGTATCAGTTGTAATGTCTCCTCTTTTATTTCTGATTTTAGCTGTTTGAGTCCTATTTCTTTCTTGGTGAATCTAGGTAAACTCCTTTTTCATCTATAATTTTGTTGATTTGGGCTCTTTCTCTTTTTTTCCTTGGTTAGTCTAGCTAACAGTTTGTCAATTTTGTTTGTCTTTTTAAAGAACTAAAACAGTTTGGTTAATCTTTTCTACTGTTTTTCTGTTCTCTTTTATTTATTTCTGTTCTAATCTTTATTATTTTCTTTCTTCTGCTAACTTTGGGCTCAGTTTGGTCTTTTTCTAGTGCCTTAAGGTGTAGAATTACATTGTTTATTTGGGATCTTTCTTGCTTCTTAATGTAGGTGTTTCTTGCTATGAATTTCCCTCTTAGAACTGTTTTTGCTGCTTCCCATAAGTTCTGGTATGCTCTGTCTCCGTTTTCATTTATCTCAAGAAACTTTTTCACTTCCTCTTTGATTTCTTTTTTAATCCATTGGTCATTCAGGATAATGTTATTTAATTTCCATGTGTTTGTGGATTTTCCAGTTTTCCTCTTGTTTCTAATTGCTAGGTTCTTGCCGCTGTGGTCAGAGAAGATACATGGTATGATTTCAATCTTAACTTTGCTAAAACTTGTTTTGTGTCCTAACATACGGTCTGTGTTAAATGTTGCATGTATGCCTGAAAAAATGTGTATTCTGCCAATGATGGAAAGAATGTTCAGTATATGTCTGTTAGGTCCATTTGCTCTATTGTGTTTTCAAATTTACTGGTTTCTTATTGATTCTCTGTCTAGATGATCCATCCGTTGTTGAGAATGGGGTATTAGAGTCCCCAATTATTATTGTATTGCTGTTTATTTCTCCTTTTAGTTCTATCAGTTTCTGCCTTATATGTTTAGGAGCTCAGATGTTGGGTGTATAATTATTTACAATAGTTATATCTTTGGGATATATTGACCCCTTTATCATTATATAATGATCTTATTTGTCTCTTTTTATTATTTTTAGTTTAAAGTCTATTTTGTCTGATGTAAGTGTAGTTATTCTTGCTTTTTTTGGTTAACTTTTGCTGAAATGTCTTTTCCCACCCCTTCACTCTCAGTATATGTGTGTCTTTAAACCTGTGGTGTGTGTTTTGTAGGCAACATCTCATTTGCTGTTTTTACCCATTCATCCATTCTATGTCTTTTAATTGAAGAATTTAATTTGTTTAAATTTTAAGTAATTATTTGTAGGTAGGACTTACTATTGCTATTTTGTTAATTGTTTTCTGGTTGTTTTGTAGATCCATTCTTCCTTGTTTCTTATCCTACTGTCTTTTTTTTGTGAATTTTCGTGTTTTTTTAGTATCAGTATGCTTTGACTTCTTTATCATATTCTTTTGTGTAATTACTCCAAGAATTTTCTTTGTGATTACCATGAGCCTTACATAAAATATATTAAACTTATAACACTCTATTTTAAACTAACAACTTAACTTCAATAGAATTCATATACTTTATACTTTTATTTCTCATATTTTAGATTATTGCTGGCTACAATTTACATGTTTTTAGTATTATGTAACTAATAACAGATTATTGATTTTGTGGTTATTTTGCTATGTTTATTTTTTAACTTTTAAACTGGAGTTGTAAGTGAGTTATGCACCATTATTACTATGTTGTAGAATCTAACTATGAATATATTTTTTACCATTACCAGTGATATTTATGCTTTTTGTGTTTTAATGCTGTTATTTAGTGTTTTTTTACTTTCACTCAAAAATTCCCTTTAGCATTTCTTGTAAGGCAGTTCTGGTGGTAATGAAGTCCTTCAGTTTTTGTTTGGTTGGGAAAGTCTTTACCCCTCCTTTGTTCTGAAGGTCAGATTCACAGGGTATAGAATTCTTGATTGACAATTATTTTCTCTCAATATTTTGAATATGTCATCCTATTCTTTCCTGGCCTAAAAAGTTTTTGTTGATTAATTTGCCATTAGTCTTATAGGGGTTCCCTTATAGGTAGCTCATTTTGTTCATGCACTGTTTTCTTAATTTCATTTAGTTGTCTGTGTTTTCTTATAGTTCACTGAACTTTCTTAAGAGGATTACTCTGAATTCTTTGTCTGACAGTTCATAGATCTCCATTTTTTTAAGGTCAGTTATTGTAGCTTTATTAGTTTCCTTTGGTATTTACCTAATATTTGGTGATCTTTGATTCCTTATATTGTTATCTGTACATTTGAGTAATCAGGCTCCTCTTCCAAATTTTACAGGTTTGCCTTGGCAGAGGTACTTCTTCCCCAGTGAGATCAGTTTGGGTTTCTGGATGTGTCTGCTGCTAATGTATTTGAACAAGTGGGGACTACTATTATGATCTATTTTGAGGCAAGACAACTGTTCAAGCTCTGAGGATGAGAGTGGAGGTGTGCCACTGGCTGAGAACAATTAGATAGGACCATTGGCTTGGTTTTCTATACAAGTGAGGCTGTAGGTTGGGCTCTGTGGTTGCCTGAATTCTCTGGTCAGGCATACTAGATGGCTGAGACTAGGTCCTATATTCAGTGGGGCTATGAAGTAGCTTCTGTGCCCTGACAGGGCAGCAGATCAGGGCCCAAGTGTCTGCACAGCTCATTATTTGGGACCCAGGGTCAGGCCCGAGTGTGCACTGAATTCCCTGGTCAGGTGAGGCCACTGGTTTTGTTCTACAGACAGGGCAAGCTTTGGACTGTGCTCTCTGTTCAAGTGCCACTGCATGTAGGGCTGTTGAATGGACTGTGCAGCTTCCCAGGTACCTGGTTAGATTCCTTAGTCAGACAGGCTGAAGGTTGTACTCAGCAACGAGCAGTGCTACTAATTAGATTCCCTACCTGCGTGCGGTGAAAAAGCAGCTCTATCACTGGTGACGCTGTTTGTTCTCGTAACTCAAGCTGACCCACACCCCAATTTCCCTAGCAAACTGGGCCACCAGCTTGCTCTGCTAACTACTGGCTCTGTGTGTTCCTCTTTCAGCTTGAGAGCCACTGGGCCACAGGGCTTTCAGGTTCTTTCACTAGCCCTTCGGGTCAGATGGGGTAGAGGATACTCTCCACAGCAGGTGAGGCTTTGTTTCAGCTCCCTTACCTGGGCTGGAGGAGGAGGGGCCACTCCAGGCTACTCTCAATTTCCCAAATGGGATCTCTGGTTTGGAGGAGTAGGGATCACTGTTAATTAAAAGAAAGAGTATCTCATTTCCCAAATCATTGGAGTCTGTTTCACATATTAATGGGAAGAACCTGTTTTTCTAATCATCATTGTTTGGAGATCAAACCTTGGCTCTATCACTTTACATGACCCTTGGTAATAACAATGTAAGGTTGTTAAGAGTACAAGACTGGAGTCAAATCAATTGTTTTGCATCACAATATGGTCAATTAGCAGAAGATTGGCCCGGGGCTAACATCCACACCCTTCCTCCTCTACTCTATATGTGGGATGACTGCCACAGCATGGCTTCACAAGTGGCATAGGTCCACGCCCTGGATCTGAACCTGGGAACCCTGGGCCACCAAAGCAGAGCACATGAACCTAACCACTATGACGCTGGGCCAGCCCTATTGCTGCTTTTTGATAACCTATTTTATTATTCTATTTCTTTACATTTAAATTTCATTTTGATTATCTTCCAAGCAGAAGAAAATTGTTCTTCTAATAATTCATCCTTGACGAACTAGAAGAGCTTTGTGTTATCTTGAAACAGGCTGAACTACAGAGATAGTGGACTACTGTTTCTCCCTACCCACCCTAAGATAGGTGATACCGTAGACTTGGGACCAGATGACCAAGTGACTTACGAGTTAGAGACAATTTGTTACATACCTGAGCATCACCTATCAAAACAACTGAGAAGATGGAATGTGTAATTTACAAATAAGAAACCAAATTCATTTTCATTAATCTTTCAGGAATTTCTCTTGAGGAAAAACTGTGAAGGTATAATCGGTGGTCCAGTTATTCCCACTGGTAAAATTTCCCCAACTCCATTCACATATATTTTAAAACAATAACATGGAAATCAATGGTTTTGGTAAAGAAGAGTGAAAGGGTAAAATATGATGGATAAAAAGCTTTGCAAGTCCCCATTGTAACAAGCTCAGTCTTATGAACTTTTGAATCAACTTTGCATAGGAAAATAAAAATGTATTAACATAATTTGGTATCACTCTTGTACTTTATTTTTATGAAGAACAAGTGTGAGGCAAGAACTTTGCCACTTGGACTTCCTTTGATCTCTATGTCCTCAGAGAAACAAATAAATATGTACATACATACACACATATATACATTCATATATATACATGCATCATCTTTTGTTTTGTTGCAGAAAATACATAATTAAAGAAGTGTAATATACACATTTAAATTACACATTAAGTAATTATCAGTTTATCTGCAAAGATGTAACTATAAAGCAAAATTGATGCAATATGAGAAAAAAAAATTATTCTTTGTCCATTTTTAAATTTTTATCCATGTTTTGAAGAGAAGATTGAGACCTTATTTGAGACTTATTTGTTATCACAGTATTTTATTGTGTGGAATTATATTACTGGGAAATATATTACATTATGGCAGGACATGACATTTTTGACAACAAGTAGTCCATTCTAAATACTTTATTTCTTTTAAATACAAAAATTATTTTAAAATATTTAAGTTCCGTATCTTAGTCACAGATGTGCAAAATATTTCACATGAGTATCAATTTAATTTATTAAGTGAAATCTGGAGAGCTGTGCTTTCAAAATGACACATCCATTCACTAATTCTACCCATTCTTCAGTCAGACTGGAGACACTTTGGCAGGGGCACACAAGAAGTGCACAATTCAGTCACTGGCAATCTTGCAGTTGAAAAATGTCAGTTACTGGAATCTGTAAAAGAGAGACACTTACCATGCTGTGTCTCTTAAACATCAAAAAAGTAAAAAAGAATTAAATACAATAGCATTGCTATTTTCAAAGTAGTACTCTCTGAACAGACTCACCCTTAACATTGAAAGAAGCAATAAACATTAAACAATTTCATAACCATTAGAAAGACTACTATTTTTTTGCCCTCATACTAGACAACTAAATAAAATATGTTACTATTTTTCTGCCTCAAATTACTCTCTAAATGGGCAAATTGATAAGTATTTCCCAAATTTATCCACTGCATTTTTGCATAAGAAAAACAAAATCTTTTTGTTCTAGCTAAGTATTTGAAAAATTTTAATTAGTGTACCTGTGAACTTTAGCTCAAATAACCTTTTCAATTAATTAATTTATTAATTTTTAATTAATCCTGTACTTACATCATCAGGAATGGGAAAATGTACTTCTTTTCTCTGAATTTGAGATTTTCTCTTGTAATGGAGCAATAATCAGTTGACAAACAAATATTTATGAAACAGAGAAGACAAAAATGACCCAATGTTATTGTATTTTGTTAAACGTGCTCTGGTGATGACTTTGCTCATGGCTTTTTTCACATCCTCATTCCTCAGGCTGTAGATCATGGGATTCCACATAGGGATCATTGTGGCATAAAACACAGCCACCGTTTTCCCCTGCTCCACGGACTCCTCTGAGGGACGTCTGAGACACGTAAAGATAAAAGGTCCATAAAATATGATGACAGCTGTCAAATGGGACCCACAGGTGGAAAAGGCCTTCCACTTTCCTTCTGCTGAGTGCATCCGTAGAATGGCAATGAGAATGAATAGATATGATATGATAATTATACTCAGAGAATATGTGAGGTTAATGCCTGCAAGCATGATCATTGTATATTCTTTTTAAAAGGTGCCAGCGCAGGCCATTTTGATGAGAGGTGGGTCTGCACATTAGAAGTGGTTGATCTCAATTGGTTGATCTCAATTTTCCCCCAGAAGTGCAAGCTCTAAGTCCAAAATAGCAGTCTGTTGCTGCCAGACAGGTCAGAAAACCATGTACGTAAGAGAAATAAATCAGTTGAATACAGACAACCCTTGACATTTTGCTGCCATGTAGCAGAGGGCTCCTAATTGCCATGTATCAGTCAAAGGCCATTAAAGTAAGAATAAATATTTCTACAGTGACAAGGGCAATGAAGAAGAAACACAGGATTAAACAACCAGGGTAAGAAATAATTTTTGTCTCTGATAACAGGTTTTCCAACATTTTAGGGGTGACATTGGAAGAAAACCACACATGAACAAATGACAAATGACTGAGGAAAAAGTACATGGGTCTGTTAAGCTGTGGACTGACCTTAATTAACGTGACCACGCCAGTATTACCCACCATGGTGATAAGATACACCACTAAGAAAATCATGAAGAAGAGAACTTTCCATTCCCGATAGCTGGTTAGTCCCAAAAGGATAAACTCTGTCACATGAGTGAAATTGAGTATTTTCTCAGTTCTAAGTCAATATTGGTTACAAATCTTGGTGCTAACTAAAAGGAAATAAATTTTGAAATCAGGTATTGATTAGTTATTAATTTATCTATTTATCCATGCCTTCTTTCATTGTCCCTTTTATTAAACATTTACGACTGCACTTTGCCATTCTTTCCCAAAATCTTTTCTGACACTTGCTACATAGCAGTCTCTCTGAAGGTTACCAAGATGAATAAATACACAGGGCCTATTACACAACAGTTATACAAAATATTGTGATTGAAACATGCTAGGACTAAATATTGTGATTGGCTAAATTCTCAAAATGACTTGTTAAACATCCCTTGTTTCCAAAACTGGCATGTAAGGTAGTTTCATATTTTTAAGATATTTATAGAGGGTTATAGTTTTCCTTTTAACATATCTAAAAATAATTTTTACTTCATCTCTTTCTCACTACAAGCATATTTCCCCATGATTAGAGATGGAAGCCACTTAATCAAATAATTAATCAGCCCCAAATGTCAGGTAAAAAAATATTTTCAATCTAACCTCATATTTGCACTCATTTCAATTGAAGAAGAACACAGTGATCACAGTAGTCCTCAAAGCCAAGTACAAAGGGATAAATTACATACAGATTCATACATTAAGCATATCCCCTCTGTATGGACTCTTTTGCAAATCTAATAAATAGTTATAATCTACCAGATATCATTAACTCTATGTCCTAAAGATTTAAAGATAAGTAAGAAAAAGAGATTAATGTCAGTATTTATAGCATTATTAATATACATAAACATTCTAAAACCATGATATATTCTTACAGAGTTATAGTGGGTGCAGAAATTGGGGAATGATTGACTCTTCTTTTGAGATCCAGTGGCGTTCTAGAAAATTTCTTGAATATTTTGCAAATTTACTCTCAAATATAAGTGGTATCATATAAACTTTTCCCCAGAACAATATTTCACAAATTGTTTTCCTGAGGAAACACTAGTACCTTGCCTGATGTTAATAAGTACTATGGAAATAATCTACAAGTGTTCATTCATCAAATAATAGTGATCAATCTTCATATTCTATCCAAACTCTTAGAGATAGAGAATCTACGTAATAAAGTTAAACTATGAGAAGTATCATGGGAAAGAATGCTGTTATGCTTAGTCTAACTAGTGTTTACTTTGCTTGAAAATGAGAGACAGAGAGAGATTCCCTCAGCGTCAATGAACATTCACATTCTGTAGAACACAGAGTGTAACTACATCCAACGAAGATCTCGAGATAGCTTTTCAACAGGACAATGAATTTGTTTGAGATGAGATTGGGACATTCCCTCCAAAGGCTAAATGTCATTTCTAGGGAAATTGACTATTCTAAAACTCTTGTTTTAACCTCCAGGATTACACTTAGTTCAACTACAATTTGATGGACCTTATCCATAGCTATCACCGGGTAGTGACCAGGAAAGATAAGAGCAGGCAGGAATATAAACTTCATTGCCATAATGGAAATAAACAGGCTCTTATCAACAAAAGTAATACACTGCTGATTACACACTCCATTTGTAAAGAAAAGTTTTCTCAGGAGAAAGAAGAAAGTTACCAAAGTATATTAGATAGAGTAACTCCAGAATCTCAAGCTAATTAATGAAAAATTGGGGCATTAACTAACAGCTTGAAAATTTTAAGTATTATAATAGTTCAAGTTGTCTAAAGTTGGATAAACTGCCTTGGAATTTGTTTATGTATAGGCTGAAAATCTGTTACAGAGTTGATAAGTTTATTTCTAAAATTATTTGTTTTATGATATAAAGATGGTGATAATTTTTTGGACCTGACTTCAAAAGCAAAGGCAACAAAACAAAAAATTAACAAGTAGGACTACGTCAAAATAAAAAAGCCTCTGCATGGCAAAGGAAACTATCAACAAAATGAAAAGGCAGCCTACTGAAGGAGAGGAAATATTGGCAAATCATATATCTGATAAAGGGTTAATATCCAAAATATATAAATAACACATTCAACACAATAGCAAAACAAACAATCTGATTAAAAAATAAACAAAGGATCTGAATAGACATTTTTCTAAAGAAAACATACAAATGACCAACAGGTACATGAAATATGCTCATTATCACTAATCCACAGAGAAATGCAAATCAAAATAAAAATGAGGTATTTTCTCACATCTGTTGGAATGATTATTATCAAAAAGACGAGAAATAACAAGGGTTGGCAAGGATGTGGAGAAATGGGAACTTTTGTGCACTGTTGATGGGAACGTAAATTGGTATAACCATAATGGAAAACAGTATGAAGTTTCCTCAAAAATATAAAAATAGAACTGACATACTATTCAGCAATTCCACTTTCCTATCCTAAGTAAATAAAAACAATAATTCGAGAAGTTATATGCACCCTCATATTCATTGCAGCATTATTGACAATAGCCAAGATATGGAAACAACCTAAGGGTCCATTGATGGAGGACTGGATAAAGAAGTTGTGGTATATATATATATATATATATATATATATATATATATATATATATATATACACACACATACAATGGAATACTATTCAGCCAGTGAAAATATGAAATCTTGCCATTTGCAACAACATGAATGAAACTTGAGGGTGTTATCCTAAGTGAAATAAGCCAGACATAGAAAGATAAATACAGTGTGGTTTTACTTATATGAAGAATATTAAAAATAAAAATCCAAGCCCATAGATATAGGGAACTGACTGGTGGTTGCCAGAGGCAGGGGGTAGGGGGGTGAGCAAAAATGGTGAAAGTGCTCAAAAAGTACAAACTTCTAGTTATAAAATAAATCAGTTATGGGAATATCATGTACAGCATGGTGACTACAGTTAATATTACCATATTGAATATTTGAAAGCTGCTGAGAGTGGATCTTAAAAGAGAAAAAAAATTGGTAACTATGTATGGGGATGGATGTTAACTGGAATTATTGAGATGATCATTTTGCATTATATACAAATATGGAAATGTTAGGTTGTATACCTGAAACTAATATAACATCATATGTCAATTATACCTCAACAACAAAAATAGAAGAATTCGGCTACACATGAAAAAAAAATGAAAATCCTTTGTTTTAAGATATAAAGAATACCACCCTTTATGTATATCTCAGCGTCTTCTCGCCATCCACCTTCAGTCCCAAAGCTTCATGTTACCTTTACGGGATTCATTCTCCCTTCAAAGAGTTTTTCAATGGTCAATTTGACATGACTATTTGGTTTTAAAAGTATACATAGATATACAAAAAAGAATTAAGCTTTGAGAATACATGTGATCACATTGAGTGGTAGGTGAGCATCAATCTACTATGCATAAAGGAGAGGTTTTTAAAAAATCACATTAAAGTCTAAATCAATAGCACTCACTTTGTTATTGTTCAGCTCACCATTCATATCACAGCACGTGTATTAATAAATTGACCAAAATTCTTTATCTATCAATGTATCATTCATGTTACAAAATTGAAATCACCGTCTTTAAGGAATATATTTGTGAGTCTTTAAGAAACGTAACATGCAATCACAGGGTGGAATGTACTAAATAAAAGTAATTTTTGTTTTGGGTTTTGTTAATTACAAATTTTCTCAAATATGTACAGTAATCGTGCGTGGCACTAATATAACTTTCATACAGCTAAATAATGAAAACTAAATGCAAGTAAAATTATAAATAAGTTGCATTATGACTAGCAATTAAGTCAGTATGATGGATGGTGTTGCTCTGATCTCAACAGTGTGAAGTAAATGTGTTATGAGAAGTAAATGTGTTACAAACTGCTGCTGTGCGTGCACATACCGCCTGTGAGGACTCAATTCTTCCTAACATTTTTTTCCTCTTTTGAATTTCTGTGGAACCTCTCTGACATAAACATAAACTTAATTTTTAACTAATTTTTAAATACTGCAGTCGCTAAAATGATAAACTGGTTGTTTAGCCTTGTCTTTCACCATTAAAAAATTGTTTTCATCTTTTAGGGAAAAAGAAAAAAAAATACCAAGCAGGAAGATAGCTTGGTAAAATATTCTTCCTCCCTGTTGGATATCTGCTCTGTAGTGTGCTGCTGTGTTCTCTGGTTTGGATATGCTCCTAGATGGTCTGGGAGGGAGAGGACACTTGTTTTTAGTATTTATCCCGAATGTGCTGAAGCATTATCATGAGCTGCTTGTGATCATGCACAGTCCATAGGAAGAGGAACAAATAAAATATATCACAGATGAACTGCCCAAGCAATACTTCTTTTTAAAAGTTTTTTTAACGTTTACTTTTTTTAAAAAACGCATAAACTTTTGAGACAGAGGAATGCCCTAACCAGGAAGAAATTGTATTTTTAAAGTTTGACAGGTTCATATACAAAGAAAAATTAATGAAAAATATGTTTTAGACACATCATAAATTATAGAGGACATACAAAGATGAAGAGAGATTCTGTACATGAAAAGAGATTACAAACATGTAGACAGACTATACTGAACAGACTGTACAGAACATGCTTGTAGCTGCCTGTGTTTTTTACTTTTATGCATTTTTCAAAGATTAGCAATAGAGGAATTCTCATTTGGAAAGTCAGATCTGACTGCATAGTACCAAGGATGATTCACCGCAAAAAAAGATATAAACGATGGTGGTGTTAGTAGTTCAAAGAAAGTAAATACATGAAAACGTGAATTGTGATTAGGCGGGTGACAGCTAATGATGGTGAACTCATGGGGAAAGTGGAGTGGTTAGGCTTCATCTTAGAGAGTATGAGGTCTGGAAAAAAGCAGAGGGTTTGGGGACCTCAGAAGCACTTAGAGGACTGTCCTCGCCATCGAAAGGGAAAAATGTAGACACAAACTTCTCATATGGTATCATTCTGTATTTCAAATCAAATTACCAGTAAATGTGGATTTTTCCCCCAGACAAGACATGAGGAAATATCAAGTATTCCAGTTAAAGAATTCTGTTTCTATTGTCAGAGCTTGGTTGAATTCTGGCTCCATGAACTTGGGCAAGGTTTATTCTTTTTCTGGCTTGTTTTTAATTTCTCCATGCCTTCATATGATGTAACAGTAATAATAGTATTAATTTCATTGTGTGTTTGTATGTGAAGAGATATTACACATCAACACATAATAAACATACGTGGTGCAATTACTATTAAATGCACTCCTGGAAATTGTAGCTTGCTTCAGTAGTTTGCAATAGTTAAATAATCAAATCTCTGTAGAAAATTTCTCTTTTTCTCTCTCTCTCTCTCATAAATGCATACACACCTACACACAAAGATAACATATATGGAATAATTAATGCTAATTACTGGTAATTAATAAAGAATAAAAGAAAATAAAATCTAAGATGCAAACTTCATCTGACTATTCTTGATGGATGCATTTTTATACCAACCTCAGTATGGAGATAAATATCCCTGGTGAGGATGCAGAATTGAAAACTGAATGCTATATAAGAGATGGTAAACAACATATACCAGACAAAAGAGAAAGTGGAAACCAACAAGGGAAGTTTCCTTAAATATTTGCCTTAGAATAAAAAGGAAGCAATTAAGAAGTTTCCCCTAGACACGACCCTGGAGGTAGTATGTTTCTAGAGAAAGAGTCGACTGTTGGTTTTTTTCTTTTTAATAACAGATTTAGGCAATTTTATTTTTCCACAAACTCTTTATTATGAATGTGTCCTGGGATCAAAGGAGAAAATTTATTTGGGTTTGCATCACACTAACCTTGGTGATGATGTTGCTCAACCTGTATAAACCAATCCTGTGTTCTGTACTTCACATTCTGTGCCAGTTGGCTTTTCCAGTGAGAGGTGAAACAAATATTATTCCCCATAACTAAAATTATAGAGTTTCAAAGCAGGAAAATATATATTTGCTTCAACTCCCTCATTTTATAAATAAGGAAGATTAGAAACTTAATAACAGGGAAAACAAGGTGTTTATTGAAGTTACCGCATGCCAGATACTATGCTAATATAATTTAATTCTCATAACTACCTCTTGAGGTAATTATTATTATTCCCATTTTAGAGAAAGAAAGTTAGAGTCTCAGAGATGTTCGGTCACTTGCTCAAAGTCACACTTTCAACGAATCAAGGCCTAGATTTCTGATTCCAGAGTCTGTACTGGTAATCTTCTCAACCCATTGTCCAACAAGTAACTATTAACAGGGCAGATCAAAATTCTCAATTTCTGACCCAAAAGGAGTCTCATTTCCACTGTATGACAGGTGTGCATGATATATTCTATCATTGTATTTATGGTCTTGAGGGAACAAAAATATGTTCTTTGTATAACCAAAAACCTGTGTAGAATTCAGCAGTATATGCACTTGATCACCTTAACTGAGTGGCCTGGCAATTTATGTCCACCCCCCAAAACTCTTTCCCTCTTCTGGCCTGAACACTGCACTACACTCACACTGGCCCCTCCCTTGCACTTTCTACAGGAGTTTATTCCTGCTTATTAAGACCTGTTTCTCCCTAAATCCATTCTTCTTCCATTGTAATGAAATTTTTATTAGAGGGCCATCAACTACTTTGCTCATGGCCCTGCCCCAGTACCTATAATGATACTGGGCACACGGTAGATGTTCAAGAAATATTCGTTAAATAAATAAAATGGTTAAATGATCATGTTTTCAATAGGTGAACTACACAGGTAGGGGAGACACATATCTAAGTATCACTTAGATACTTCTCAGAATAAGGTGAGAATCTCCAGATTTATAATGAAACCATGTTTTGGCATTAAAGAGTGTTGATTAAGCATGTGTAAGTTTGAGTTCTGTGTGAGTTCCTGCCAGAATAATTGTGCTACTTAGGGCTAGGATTTTACTCTCTTCAGAAGTCCCAGACCCAGCACCTCAAAGAGTAACTTACAGTTCCCCGAATACAGAATTTAGTACAAGTGCAGATCAATTATTTCTATCCCCTAAAATGTTGTCTTAGGTTTAATTTTTAAGGCCAACCTCTACAAGGCACTAAATAGCCTCATGTGATTACTCTGAGTTTTAAGTTACAAATGTGGTTCTCAATGTAAGAAGCTGTGAGCAGCTATCAAATACTTGCCAAAATTTCTATTGGAAAAGCACAGACGAACATGATAATACCAAAAAGTTATGAATGAGTACCAGGTTTTTTTAAACAACAAAGAATAGGGCCGGCCCTGTGGCTTAGTGGTTAAGTGCGCACTCTGCTACTGGTGGCCTGGTTCGGATCCTGGGAGTGCACCGACGCACTGCTTCTCCGGCCATGCTGGGGCTGCGTCCCACTGCAGCAACTAGAAGGATGAGCAACTGTGACATACAACTATCTACTGGGGCTTTGGGGAAAAAAAAAGGAGGAGGCTTGGCAATAGATGTTAGCTCAGAGCCGGTCTTCCTCAGCAAAAAAAGAGGAGGATTAACACGGATGTTAGCTCAGGGCTGATCTTCCTCACACACACACACACACAAAAAAAAGACTATATCTTTAAATTAATATTCAATTATTAAAACAATAATTAATAAACTAAAATATGTACTTAATTCTTAGGTCTAAGGAGAAAGCAAAACTAAAATTAAATTTAAAACATAGCATAATAGGAGTTATGCATTTCAAAATATATTATGGTTCTGTGTGTGATGACGGATTGTAATTAGTATTTGGGTGGTGAACATGATGTAATCTATGCATAAATCGAATTATAATGATGTACACCTGAAATTTACACAATGTTATAAACCAATGTTACTGAAAGAAAAGAAAAGAAAAGAAAAAAATGAATGTTTGATGACAAATTAAAACATATATATATATTATATGGTTCAAATCTGAAATATAATTGCAAATAGTTATCATTACTAAACAAGAAAAAGAGTAAACTGATCATTTAAGCTTTTAACTGCAATCATTTAAATCATTCAAGCATTTAACTCCAAATGTCAAAATAATAAAAGACATTTAAAAAATGATAACCATAACCATAAAAGCAGAACTTGACAACAGAAAACAGTACAGTTGATTCTAAAATAAAATCAAAGATACAGTCCTTGAAGATCTGTGATTGGGGCGTTTAAAACTAGCTAGTACAATCGACAAAAAGAGAAAGTATGAAAACATAGAACATTATGAATTTTGTTTCTGACTCATAAAATTTATAAACAGTTATTCCAGATCATGGTAGGGGATTCTATTTAATGCTGTCATTCAAAATCTCAAGCTGTCAGGTCCTCTGCCCTCAACAATGTGCATTTTACATAGGCACCTTGAGCATCTATATCCAGCTGTCAGATGTTGAAGAAAGGAAAGGGATGCCATCTATATTTTTTAAACACCTCAGTCTAGAAGTTTCATGTATAAATTATACTTGCATTCCACTGGTGAGAACTATTCACACTGTAGTACCTAGACAAAAGAGTGATGGGAATTTGTGGAGGACTACCACTTCCAAACAGCAGCTCTACCTTATGGAGCATAAGATCTATACTGAAAATATTTCCAGAATCAGAGGACCCCTCACCACCTTCACTGCTATACACAGGTCCCAGCAACCATCTCTCTTGCCTAAATTATCTAACTTTCTCCCACCCTAGTGCTTCCATACTCCATTCCAAACTCAGAAACTGAAGTGGCCCTTTGAAAACATGTCACTTCATATTGCTGCTTAGCTTAGAATCTTCCCTCAGCTTCCCATTGTTCTCAGAGTTAAGGCATTCCAATGGCTCACAGGATCTTAGATAATTGGCCACTCTTACCCTGTTATGCCTCTGATCTCATATTTTGTTAATTTTCTCATTGCCCAGGCCTCCAGCCACAAAGGTTTCCAATCTGTACTTAGAACACTCCTTGAGTGCTTGCATTGTGAGGCCTTTTCACTGGCTTTTCCATCTGCCTAGAGCACTGCCCATCAAGCACCAGCATGGTTAATCTCTAAACCAGCTTCATGAGGTTTTGCTCAGCTATCACCTTATCAAAATCTACCTTCACTCTCATGCTTAAGCCAGAGTCTCTCCTTTGCTCTATCCTAGAATAATTTTTTTCTACATTTTGCGCAGGATCGCTAACATACCACGTGACTTACTTATGTGTTATGATTGTTTATGCATGTGTCATGTCACTGCAATATAAGCCTCATGAGATCAAGGATTTCTTTTTCTGTTTTGTTCAATAATAAGTAACTATAACTGTGCCTGGTACATAATAGGCACTCAGCTAATACTTGTTAGATAAATGAGTGAATTAATTAAACAACAGGTAAGAATGCTGAGAAATAGACCAAAGGAAAGAGAAACAAGTTTATATATAATGTTATTGGCATTTTAAAATTAGTAAGGAAAGAGAGATTATTAAATAAATAATGGTGGTTAACGTTTTACAAAAATTAATATTATATTCTTGCTTCAGACCATATATAAAAATTAATTCTAAATGATTTAAATTAAGTGTAAATATTTTAAAAGTGAATGCATTACATGAGCTTTTATGTGAATGGTTATGCAGTCTGTTCATACTAGTTAAAATAACACCAGTGGACATAACAATCTCTTCAATTTTGTTGGCTCACCACAGCAGAAGTTTATTTCTCACTCATAGAGCAGGCAAATGCAGACCTTGGCATGAGACCTTCCTTACAGTGATTCAAGGAGCCAAACTTTTTCCTATGACTCCACAGTATCCCCTGGGGCCTCACAGACTTTTGTTTGGAACTGGTGAACAGACAGAAAAATAAAAGATAAAATAGACAATGAACCAAAAGAGACTTTTATGGCCAGGCTTGGATGCGGTCAACTACACTTCCACTTATACTTTCTTAGATAGACCTCAGACACTTGGCGACAGAAACCGCAAGGGCAGCTGAGAAATATGTCTAGCTTTTTGTTTTGTTTTGTTTTTCACTGAAAAAGAAGAGAGGATCGGATTTGAGGACAGCATAAATCACTCTTCCTCCCTACATTTGGAAAAGGATCTTTGTATCATAACACTAATGAAGACACTGCCAAGACAAAGTTTAGTTGCTCTGACTACACAATCATTAAAAATATAAATATATTTTAAAACATCATAAACTAAATTAGAAGACAATAGCTTTAAATAAAAGATGTGGCATATATAATAGATAGTCCATTGACGTAATTAACAAATATTTAATAAATTCCTACTATGTGCAGAGTTTATGATGCTGGTATTACAGTGATGATCAAGACACAAATGGTTTCTTCTCTCATGGAACTTAATGTACAGTGAAATAACATTCTTAAAATAGAGAGTTATTAGAAAAACAATTACTTCATTGCAAAAAATATGAATTGTCCAACAGAAAAATAGACAAAACAAAACAAAATTAAAATAGTTCAAATGCCCAAAGAATATGTTATAATGTTTGACTTCACTTGTACTTAGGCATATTTACATTACAAAAATGAGGACATTTTCTAACTTTCAAATTGACTAAGTTTTACAATCTATGATCAAGATATAGCTAAATAGAGAAAGGAGTTCTGTTGTTGGTGAAGCAGGCAGGTTGGAGTTATAAACTTAAATGTGGCGGAAGGGGAAATAATATAGTACAAAAAGCATATAATATTTAGTATGCAATATTATAAATGATGCACTCATGTTGGTAATTTTACATAACTAGGAGTTTTGTCATGAAGGAAATTCTTAATTAGAAAGTTCTGGAAAGTACTGATCAAGCTGACTACACAGAAACACACACAAACACAAAGATACAAACACAAATATACATACACATATAGATGTATACATGTGTATGCATATATATATTTATATGCATATATGCATATAAATTAAGGCATAATTTTACATTTCTAGTGAAAAATCTACCCTCATTTTTAAATGTCCTTATAATATATTGTTAAATAAAAGAAAATAAAGAGAATTTGAATCCGAACAAGGAAGATTAGAGATTTTGTGTATTCGTAATCAAACTCAGATTTTTGTGTCCTGAAATTTTTCTTGTGTTTCAAATAAAAGCATTTTGTTAATGAGGCAGCAATATGGTAAAAAGCCAAAGGATAAGACTTCTGTTATATATCAGTGATAATGTGTTAATTTTAAAGTCAAATATGACATGAAGAAGCGAGTTCCATAAAATATGGTGACAGCTGTCAAGTAGGATCACGCATGGAGACGACTTTCTTTCTTCCTTCTGCTGAGGGCATTCTTAGGATGTCAATAATGATAAATATGTAGGAGATGACAATGACTAATAAAGAATACGAGAAGTTGAGACCTGCCAATGTGTGCATAGTGTATTCTTTAATGAAATTTCCCGCACAGGCCGTTTTGATGACAGCTGGGTCTGCACAGTAGAAATGGTTGATCTCAATGTTCCCACAGAAGTGCAAACCATGGGTCTACCATGTGGATATCAAACTAATAAAGAAGCCATATATGTAAGGGAAAGAGATCAACTGAATACAGAAAGTCCTTGACCTTCTGCTGACATAGAGCAGAGGGTTGCCAGTTACCATGTATCTATCAAAGGCCATCACAGCAAGGATGAAGAATTCCACATGGACAAAGGCAACAAAGAGAAAAACACTGCACTATACACCAGGGTAGGAAATGGTTTTGGTCTCAGATACCAAATTTTCCAACATTTTAGGAGTGATGTTAGAGGAGAACCACACATCTACAAAAGATAAGTGACTGAGGAAAAAGTGCATGGCTTTGTGTAAGTGTCAGAACATGTCAACATTAAGAGGGATGTGTCAGCATAGTAGAGATGTTTGATAGTGTTGGGTCCACAAAAGGAGAAGCGAGAGGTCTATGTTACCTGCATTGTGCACAGCATAGAACCACAGAGGTAGAGGAAAGTGACCAGGCAGGTGCAAAGTGGCCTGGACATTCTGCTGTTGTAATACAGGGGATTGCAGATTGCCATGTACCTGTCGTAGGCCATGGCACCAAGCATGTAATATTCAGTAAGGAGCAAAGTCACAAAAACAAAACATTGGATCAGACACCCTATGTAGGAATGCACTCAGTGTAGGCAGCAAGACAAGAAAAGAACAACTGGGCTGCACACACAGCCAAGGAAACATGTTTATTTCTGTAATATTTGTTTATTTATCAGCATATCAACTCCACCATATTTTGCCATTTTCGATGATTAAAACCCCCAACTGATAGGTTGTTCATTGTGAGCCATAGTTATGCTGTTGGATAACTGAAAAATCATTCTATGCTGCTTTGAAAGATCAGGAATTATGCACACATACAGTGCATGCCACCTTATATTTTAAAACTTTTTTTTCTACTTTTTGGAGGGGGTGATTTATATATCTTCTGTTCCATTTGTTCTTAGGGTGATTGTGGACCATACAGAAGACATAAAAGAAGGAAATTTGGAAGGATTTGTTGATTTCTTTTCAGCTCTTTGAATACTTTTGTCTTTTTCCAGAGAATTACACGAGGAAGCACACTTATGTTTTCTAACCATATTTAGGAATATCCTTGGAAGTGCATTTTACAGTAATTTCTTTGAAGGAAATAATTATGTTTTATTCAACTTTTTTTCCACAAAACCAAGAACACAGTTTTGCATAAAGAAGAAAATGTATAACTTGAATTAAAGAATAGATTTACTTAGATAATAAGAATTTGTGGACCTGTAGTATCCTCAAATCTACCCTCAAGGAAAGTGAAAATGTTAATCAATTGATAATTGTGTTCATAATGTGGTTGAATTTCCTATAGAATCAAGAGTAAAACAAAACCAAAAGAAGCAATAGAAAACTAAGCTGGCAAACCTAAATGATTTGGGGAATACAGTAGGTTGGATAATGGCACCTATAGATGTTTATCTTCTAATTCCTGAAACCTGTGAATGTTACTTTATAAGAGAAACAGCTATTAAGCTAAGAGTCTTGAGATGAGTAGATTATCAGGGTGCGCCCTAAACGCAATCATGAATATCCTTATATGTGGGAGGCAGAGGGAGATTTGACTACAGACACAAGAGGATGAGGCACTGGGACTTCAGAAGCAGAGATCAGAGTGATACAACCACAAGGAATACCAGCAGCCACAAGAAGCCAGAGGAGACAAAGAATGAATCCTCCACTGGAGCCTCTGGGTGGAGTGAGGCCTTGCCAACACCTTGATTTTGGCTCAGTTGTATTGAGTTTGGACTGCTGACTTGCAAAACTATGAGGGAAAAAAAAATTTTGTGGTTTTAGGCCACCAAGTTTGTCGTAATTTGTTAATATAGGAAATTATGGAACTCAAACTCTAATAGTCTTCTTTCTTTTAAAGGTAGAAGGAGGAGACTGGACTGTTGCCAGCAATGGGGGAAACGCCCTCTCTACTTATCTATGTTCCAACTCAGGAGGCCCCTACTATAACATACATACAACAATCAAAAAAGGGCTAAATAATGATTGCCAGGGTTCTAAATTGACAGGGGATGTAATATATCTGCTATAAAATCCAAGACTTTAAAAATCTCTTATGCTAAAGGAAAACATTAATTTTGGTCATATGCTAAGTGGTGGACTTAAAATTCTGCTAGAAAAATGAAGAATTTCTCTCTTGGTACTGTATCTATGTGATGTTAAGAATCTATAATTTTTAACTCTAAAATAAAAATTCATGCCATTGTTATTTTCAAAGTAGAATTACTCATAATAAGCAAAAAAGGATTGGGATAAGTGACTTTTCAATTCCCTGAGAATTTTAAGGCTGTCAGATGCTAAGTTCAATTTTAACAAAGTGTATTCCTGGAAGCAGCTTAAGACCAAGAACCAAAAGACCTGGCTCTGATCTTAGCTGGCTGTTGCCAACTTTAAATAAAATTATAACCTCCCAAACTCTATTTTCTCACCTACTTTTCTTAGTTCAGTGAGATTTTATGAGATCACAGATGTGATTAACCACGGTGAAAACTAGAAGATGAGAATATATATTGCATTACCTATGATTTCTTCATCTCTGTAGTCTGTCCTTCAGATTATTTACTTTACCTCCCAAGTATTTCCAAATATGCATCCTATTGACTCCCTAGAGTTTCACGCGTTCTCATGCAGAAACTTCTCCTTCGTTAATATGTGGCTTTTACACAAGTTGGGCAATTGCTGGGCTTGTTTGCAGAATTACTATTGGGAATGCAAATTGCAAGAGATTTTCCTTACCTAATATCTTGTTTTCCTCTACAGTTATTAAAAAATTTAAATAAACTTAAGTGTGAATGTCTATGTATATGAAGATGTATATCAATGTTTTTACAAAAAAAGGGTTAATTGTATCTTGGTGTGAGACTTAAGACACAGGTTAATAACATAAATTAGGAAAATGTGAAAAGGAAAAACAAGCCTTGGACATAAAATGGAAGCAAGGATAAACCTGTTGCACACCAACCAGCCCAATCCACTGCTCTGTGCAGACAGCAGATCTGATCAAAACCTTCTAGCAGCCCATATATGCAATCAGCGGCATCCAAAAGACAAACAAACCAACCAAAATGATGGGCAGTATATTACCATTCCTGATACTAATTTGAAATCATTTCTCCCAAAGTCTCTTGTAAAGACCATAAGTAAAATAAAATGCATAACATATTGAATGGTCTTATTATGTGTGTAGACACAAAACAGAATTTTTTTGAGTTACATTTACTTGCCAGTAACTTGTAGACTTAAAGCTGGTTGCGTGCTTTCTTGGATTGGAGGGACACTCAGACCCTTCCCCCCAGAAAACATCTCTCCTCCCCATCCACCACACGCCTTCCTTCACCAGGGGGCCTCTTTAAGAGGCAGGCGCCTCTGGGGGTGGCGACTCAGAAGGAGCTGAACTCTCAGTGAACTCTTAGTCCTCTCCAGGCATAACGCACCTGCCCTTCCTGTCATTCAGTCTGATATGTTAATAGGGGGCTTCTCGAGTTACATATTAATTACAAGTGTACAGTGTGATCCCAAAGATTTATCTGTATCTCTAGATCTTATATTATTTCTGCACTCCCTCTCTTAAGGAGCTCCTGTACCATGCAATGCCTAACATAGAATAGTCAACATAGTAAACATCTCATGATAATATTAACCCATTTTATTTTTTCTATCCTTGACCTACTCTAAGGACTAGTAAATTTCTTCCAAGATAACAGAAGAGACAACAGTGGGCCACTTACAGCTACAGAGGATTTATGAGAATGAAAACATCCATCAAGTACACATCCCATTGTCTGCTTCATCAAAAGAGAAAATAAGGCTGGAAGAAAAAGTATTTGGAGACATTTCAGCCTCCTTCATCAAATATAATTATAGGAAGGAAAACTTGATTCTATCTCACAAAGTAGAATTATGTTATGTTTTGATTATGTTAAGAATTATTTTGTCTTTTGTCCCTATTGTGATTTACTGAACTTTTCCCTCTGGCTACTTTAACAAAATACTTAGTGAACAAAAAGACTCACTTCATTTGAATTTCAACTGAAGTCTGGAATTTCTCACATTACCTCAGAATAAAAAGTGCTTTCTATTCATGCCACAGGAATTCTATTTCCAATGGTAACAATACTGGAGAACATATAAGCCTTAGCATCCTTTTGGGATATGCTGCTAAAAGCAAAGAGGATCTTCATTTGATATTTTAGTACTAAGTGACCAATTATGATGCTCAGCTCTCTTTCTGGAAAGCAGTAGGGAGAAATCATTCTTCTTGAATATAATTGGTCCAATTAATCTGTAAAGCCCTCTTGCTTTGTGAGTTTCATTCACGTATTTTAGATAAAAGGGAAACCTGCAAAAAGGAATAACTAACAGGCATGTCAACACACAGTAGATACTCAAGAATTATTTGCAGTCCATAGTGATAATAATAACAGTAATGAAAAGGCCATGCAATTTTAGTACCGAGACACGTTGACTATCACTTAATAAAAAGCGCCCATTTTACAAATAATGATTTGAGAGACAGAATTTGAGAAATTGCAATTGAGAGACTGATCTCAAGTCATACAGTTAGGAAGCTTCATGTCTACGTAAGAACATGATTATATTTATTCATTCAAAGTATATTCATCATGCAACACCTAGGTACCCGGCACTGAGGTAGAACTTGGAGGAGAAACTGTGGAGCAAGGTAAGGTCTTAGGTGAGCTTAGTTTTGTCAAGAAACAAGCTTATGTCAGAGACTCTCTGAGAGTGAACCCCAGGTCTACAACTTGCTAGTTGTGTGACCAAGGGCAGTGTACTTAAACTCACCAAGCCCCACTTTTCCTGTCTATAAAACAGAAATAATTTGTCTTCCTCATAAAGTTGTTGTAAAGATTGAAAGAGATAACACATATAAAATTTTAAAATAAATATCAGTGAAAAAATAAAAAAACAAGCAAAAGAATAAATAAAAATAAAACAAAGACAGGGAGATACAGTGCCTGCCCTTGTGGAAGTTATGGCCTCATGGGGGAGGTAATCAAATAATTATATAAATTTATACTTATAAATTATGACTAGTATTGCACAGTCATAATATTAAGGTGTCATAAGATTTTACTACAGGATCTGACATAGAGTGGGACCTTAGGGAAGCTGTATCTCAGGAGGTTATATTAAACTGAAAACTGAACGACAATAATAGGAGGTCACTAGTCATAGTAAGTGATGACAGCAGGGGTGGCAGCGGCAGAGAGGGAAGGGAAAGTAGTCTTGCAGAGGTCACAGGAAATGCAAAGATCCCAGTTGAGAAAAAGCACCATGGATTCCAGGAAGGGAAGGAAGTTCAGAGTGGCTGGACCCTGGAGAGATAAATACAGCCACACTGAATTAGGCAGGATAGGTGGGCGAGATCAGACAGCATAGGACTGAGTGTCCATGTTAATGATTTGGAGTATATTCTAAGTGCACTTGGGAGCCACTGGTGGGTTTTAATCAAATGCATGCTGTGGTCAAATAAAATTCAAATAAAACTCTTTTTACAACATGAAAAATAGAAGGCAGAGAGGTTCAGATGACTATTTCAAAAACCCATTGCTGATAGCACGTGGACTGGGTGATAGCAATGAATTTAGTGATAAAGTCAGATCTGAGAGATATTTGGGAACTAATATACATAGAGGAGTTGGTGGTGGAAACTTGGAACACAAATATCTCTGAAATTTTCTTTTCTTTGAAAACAGCCACTTTCCTCTCTCTCAGGGGGAAAAATCTTTTAATGACTTTATAATGACAGTTGTCTTGCAAGAAATATCAGTATCATCTCTGTCCCTATGCTCAACACTCCTCTTTGCTTCCAGGTCCGAGAGAGAGACAGATCCAGGCACATCCCATATGAGAGTAAAAAGACTGCTCTGAGATGACACTTGTATACCCCTGAGGTGGGACTGTGCTGATCGTCAGGGTCTGAGGAGCTCGTGGGAAATAGGTACTTGAGGAATTGAACAAAGGAAGATAAACCAAGAAATAACATCAACAGAGGCCTGTAATCAATACAAATGAGAGGCAAGATCATCCCTTACATCCTTTGTAAAGGAAGGAGTCAAAAAGATCAGAGAGACAGGTATGCTGCTGTAGATCAATTATGTGCAACCGACTTAACCGTCTACTAAACCTGCGGTCCCCAAATCTTTTGATCTCAGGACACTTTATACTATTGTATCAGGGACTCAAAGAGTTTTCTGTTTATATGAGTTATATACCTCAAAACTTACCATTTCAGAAATAAAAACAGAAATTTTAATTTTTTTATTAATTTATTTAAAATATTAACACATTACATTTTAATATGAATAATATATTAATAAATACAGATAACTATATTTCCATCCCAAAAATATATAGTTAGCAGAGTGACACTGTTATATATTTTTGAAATTTTTAAAACTCTCTGGCTTATACAAGACAGTTGAATTCCTACATGTGTTTCTGAATTCAGGTTCTTGAGTTATGTTGTTTTGGTTGAAGTATATGAACAAAATTCAGCCTTAAACAGATATGCCATAGAAAAGGGAACAATATTCAAATACCCTTTTGAGATAATTGTAAGACTCTTCTTTGATAATATACCAAATCACAAATAGTATTTTCAAAGTTAATTTCAATGTGAATTATGGAGCCAACATCTGTAATATCTCGGACTATTACGAAAATAGTATTGAGATTGTAGATCCCTTGAAAGTATCTCAAGAAAATCCAAAGTTCCCTAAACTATGCTCTGAGAACCACTGCTCTAAATATATCACTTGAAAGAGCCCAAAGGAGGAAATGCATTAGTGAGATCATTGAAAATCTCTGTGTGACTGTTTTCAGTAGGCTAGAAATGACAGTCAGAGATGCTGTCACAAAATCGGGTTTATTGATTTCAAGGAAAATAAAGGAATCCTACAGAGTTGCAACTAAGGGAAAGCATATCATCATTAGAGCTCAGGTGGGTACAATTACTATAACAGCCACAGGAATATTTTATAGCTGAGGTAACTGAAGAATAGGAATAGTTATGAATGAATTGTGCTGGTCACACAGCAAATGACTTTCACAGAGAGAAAAATTTCAAATCCAGGTCATCTCATCTCCAAAACACATTCTCTTATCTACTACAATATCCTCCGTATCTGTCAGGTACTTATATGTCAGTCACTGGGAACAAGTAGTAAAAAAGGCAGGGCCCTGCCCTCAAGGAAAGAACAGCCTAGTGGAAGAAACAAGCATCTATCATCAAAAAAGTGCAATAAAATATATGAGATAGAATTAAACAGGTATGTCTATGGGTGAGCTTAAGCTGTGTACCTATTTTAATTCTGGTTGTTTCAGGGAATAGAGGGAAAGACAGAAGTCTGGGCCCATAAATGTAATTTCACACAGAACCAAGGAGCCTCCTTGGACAGCACTCATTGGGGAAAGGGAGTCTAATTGTGCAGACTTGATCCAAGGGCAAGGGGGCAGAGGTGATTTGTAGAACACTAAGGATTAAATCATTATTATTTAGCCATAAGAAAGAAGGAAATCCTGCTATTTGTGACAACCTGGACAAACCTAGAGAACGTGTTGCTAAATGAAATGATCCAGACTCAGAGAGAAAAATACTGTAAGATCTCACTTACATATGAAATCAAAAAAGTCAAACTCCTAGAAGCAGAGAGTAGAATGGTGGTTGCCAGGGGCTGGGCAGCGGGGGAAGTTGGAAGATGTTGGTCTAAGGGTACAAATTTTCAGTTATAAGATGAATAAATTCTGGGGATCTACTGTACAGCATGGTTACTATAGTTAATAATACTGTACTTTAAACTTGAAACTTGTTGAGAGAGCAAATCTTAAGTGCTCTTACCACTCACAAAAAAATGGTAACTATGTGAAGTGATGGATGTGTTAATTAGCTTTGTTGCGATAATCATTTCGTGATGTACCAAAACACTATCTACATCTTAAATATATAAAATTTTTTGTTTGTCAATAAAAAAGATTGGCTTTTGATGGAATACTCAAGGATTCACATCTGAGTCCTCGAAATAAGAGGAAGAAACAATACTATGTCCGACAAAGTGCTGTATGTTTGATTCTATGTAAAACCTACAGATCACCCCTACACTGTGACTTAGAGTGTACCACCACTCCAGGTGGGATTGGAGACCCCTCCCTCCATCCAACCTTCCCAGTGCTCATGTATGTATGCCCACTCTTGAAGGACAGAATGGAGGAGGAATTAATGTAAGGCAAGAGGCAGAGAACATCATAGATGACCTAGGATTGCTAGGGATCTCACAGGAAATGCAAGAGGACAGAGCCACTCAGTCAACTGTGTTGGGCACCAGGGGCCAGACACTAGTTTTTGGAAGCATTGGAAAAAGGAACAGATTCAGACTCACTGACTATGTTCTGCAATTTATTAGAGACTATTGCATGATAGGGGAGATTCAAAACAAAAATGACTAGACAGATTAAGGCTATATTGTTGGCACTTCTACAAGTAGAAACTAAATGAGGTAAAAATGTTATTGCTGTTGTTTGTGATCCTATTATAAATCACCTCTCCCTCTCAACAAGCTAAGACCAATACGGCAACTTCACAAGGTAATGGGTCAAGCTCCTTTGCAAGACACAAAAGGCTCGTAAGTTATATCCTTCCTCTCTAGCCACATCTTCTGATACTCACCACCACCATGCTGTTGGTGCAGACCCTCAGAGCTCTAGTACTGTCATCTAGAAAAGCCTCCACCATGACCACCTCTCTAGATATGTGCATGCTGTTCCTTGTGCTTGCAATGCTTTTGCATGCTACTCCACCAGGCTTGCTTCTATTCATGCCACACAATTCAAGTCCAGAGTTAACCTGAAACATTTGGCATTCCCTATACCTCTACACAAACAGAATTAATCATGCCCCCTACTTTGTACCAACTGATCCTCAACCCAGTACACTCTGTACAAAGCAGAATTAACCCCAAGAACTCAGGGTTTGCTCCACACTTGTCCCCCCACTGTCAAATCCTAAGAAAGGAATAGTTAGAATTCTAAGTGCTTGCTAAATGCCAGGCACAGGATTGAGCATGTTATGGCTCTTATCTCATTCAAACTTCGAACAATCAAAGAGATAAAACCCATCTAGAGCAGTGGGGAACTTTCCTAAACATCATACAATTGAGAAAACTTTGTAAGATATAACACTTTTTAAGAAATGAAATTGTTTTAAAAAACAGAAAAAAACACAACAATTGTGTTTAAGCATTCTCCGAATAATTTGATAAATAAGTTAATAGAACCTTGTTTGGAATACATAATAATCAATATATAAATTTAGAGTTAATGTAAATGCTATTGTTTAATTTCTCTATTTTTAACTGTGATGTGCTTGTTATATCTTTTTGGGGGAGATAGGACACTAAAATTTCAGAAATTGCAGGTTTCTGGTAATGTAAAATCGCTATCTAATTATTCATGCATTTCCACCCATTGGTACTATGAAGAGAGTATAAGAAATGGGAAAGTGGGGAGAAAAATTAGCAACAGCATCAGCCCCCACCAAAAAAAAGGGAGCTCTATTATGATATTCCCCAATGCAAGGGACCCTGAGCCTGGGGGAGTGAGGAAATGGAATAAAAATAAAGGTTTTATAATATGTATGTTCCAAATCCTAATCACTCTGTGGTTATGTTGAGAAACACATAAAAACGCAGAAAGTGTTCAAGGAAATAACAACTTAGAAAACACTGAACACTTAAACGTACCTCTTGGCTTCACAATAGATAAATGATCAACCAAGATGCCAATTTATTTGAAGGTCAGAATTTTGTTTATTTCTTAATGTTATCCTCTGACAATACAATGTAGACATAATGAAAGTTGGTGACAGTGAAATTGTCATGTTAGATGAATGTTCAGAGTGCCGATACATCCATTGAGCTCTGAAGATCTGACATGTGGCCGTTTAGCAACTGAAGAAAAACCAATATAGATTACATTTTAATAGAGTTTCAAGGAGAATTGAGATACATAAGTTAAGAGAAACTTTTGAGAAAATTGGTGAAGTTCTCCAATGGATTTTGTGAAAATAACTGTCTTTATGAATGAGTCATGAATAACCATAGTGAACCATTGAAAAAGTTATGCCCCTTTCAATACTTAATTTCTTATTACCTATATGTATGAACTGGTACATAGTTGAATTTCTGTATAGTGTTTCATGATCTTTGTTTTATTTTCCAGGATCCATTTCAATTAAACACTTTATTATAATATACTAGAAAATGTTGGTTTTGTTTTCTATGTTAGTATATTCACATCAATGGACATTTTCCTGGTATCTCTTTTCATCAGATAATAAAGACCTTCTGTATTTCTGAATGGTTGACTCCTCTTCTGCACTTTGCTCTTATGAAATAGCTTCATTTCTCGGGGCAGAAAGATGGAGAGAGAGTGTGACAAGTGGCAAAACCTCTTCTATCCTTTGAAGGAGTCTGTATCTCTCTTGCCCATATAGCTCACAGTGTACCATGTACCAGGTATATGTGTCCACGGCCGCATTTCCAGATATCTGTGTCCGGCTGATGCCCTTTGCCAGGAGATCCTTCCTAGCTCCATTCTAATGGTAGTGGAAGGAGGATTTTCTCAGTGTTCATAGATTAGTGGCTAAATAATTGAAATTATTTTCCGCCAATTTTCCTTCTTTTATTTTGATGGTGCTTACTTTAGATCTAACCAGAAATAGAATCTAACAGAAATATTTCAGGCCCCATGTAGGCCACAGGCCAAATATTTACTGAACAGTGACTATGGACAATTTATCCAGTTACGTGCTAATCACTAGAGATCCAGCAGTGAACAACGTTGAGAGGGTCTTTGCCCTTCTCACAATCACACAACTGTTAAAAATCAAAAACAAACAAAAATGTAACCACTACCTTCAAGGAAGATAATTTAATTGTGGAAAATGGAATTGCAAGCAGATATTATAATACAATATGTTTTGCAGGCAAATGGAAAGGGGAAAAAATCTGCTAAAAATGAGTTATTGTCTCTACTTGCCAATAAATTTTACTGTAAAACTAAAACTGCTCTAAAAATATATGGTTTATTAAAAAAGGTGGGAGAGGGCCGGCCCGTGGCTTAGCGGTTGAGTACGTGCGTTCCGCTACTGGCGGCCAGGGTTTGGACCCCGGGCGCGCACCAACGCACCGCTTCTCCAGCCATGCTGAGGCTGCGTCCCACATACAACAACTAGAAGGATGTGCAGCTATGGCATACAACTATCTACTGGGGCTTTGGGGAAAAAAAAGGAGGAGGATTGGCAATAGATGTTAGCTCAGAGCTGGTCTTCCTCAGCAAATGAGGAGGATTAGCATGGATGTTAGCTCAGGGCTGATCTTCCTCACACACACACACAAGAAAGGTGGGAGTAGGTGGTTGTTATCTCATGAGAAGAATGTTCAGTTTGAAAGGTGCTGAACATGAAGGGGAAGCTTGAAGGGGGTTTTCATTTTTCCTCTGTAGTCTTCAGAGATTTTGACTCTTTTCAGTAAGAGGAATGCATTAATGTAAACTATATAATACAAATAAAGATTTTAAGATGGTTTGCCCATCTTTATAAATATATTAGATATAATTAATGACTGTTTTTGAGTGATATATTTAAAACATTTGCTTTTTTATATAATTATTTAACCATGCATGGACAGCCAACAAATAAATTTCTACTTCAACTTAGCAGGGAAAAGATACTTTTCCTGGAGAATTTTTGCCACCTGTGGTGTGTACAACTAATACCACATGTTTAGTGTATCCATACATGTGCTCAACAAGAAGCCCCTTCCATTAGCCAGGCTCTGCTGCTCTCAAGGCTTTTTTAGAATTCATACTCTTCCAAATATCCATGACCAAGAATTCCTACTTTACAGTACTTACTGTATGGGAAAATTTACATGTAATTGCAGTTATATATTTCCTGTCTCTTCCCTAAACCAAAAACCTCAAGAAGGCTGGCTCCGTATCTGTTTTTGCTCACTGATGTATCATATCCCGTCCTAGCATAGTCCTCTGCACAGCACATAGGACAGTAACATTTGACAAATATTTGTTGAGTTAGTTAATTAATTAATTAATGTACTGAAACAGAATCATCTCTGAGTTATTTTGTAAATTAAAAACAAACAATACACAGAACATTGTGTACAATATCTTCCCATTTGCCTGGGTGTGCAAAGACATGTTCATGTATATTCTTGTAAATGGATAAATATCTTCCGGAAGGAAACACAAGAACTATTAATACTGATCCATGTTAGAGAAGGAAGCTGGAGGTCTGGACTGTGATGATCACTTCTTATTGTGTATTCATTTGTATATGTTACTGGAATATTTATCATGAACACATATTATTTTTCTTTTTCTTTTTTGTTTATTGCAGTAACATTGGTTCATAACTGCATAAATTTCAGATGTACATCATTATACTTCTATTTCTGCATAGATTACATCATGTTCACCACCCAAATACTAATTACAAGCCATCACCACACACATGTGCCTAATTATCCCTTTCGGCCTCCTCCCTCCCCCCTTCCCCTCTGGTAACCACCAATCCAATCTCTGTCTCTATGTGTTTGTTTGTTGTTGTTATTATCTACTACTGAATGAGTGAGATCATATGGTATTTGACCTTCTCCCTCTGACTTATTTCACTTTGCATAATACCCTCAATGTCCATCCATGTTGTCACAAATGGCTGGATTTCATCGTTTCTTATGGCTGAGTAGTATTCCATTGTGTATATATACCACAGCTTCTTTATCCAGTCGTCCCTTGGTGGGCACTTAGGTTGCTTCCAAGTCTTGGCTATTGTGAATAACACTGCAATGAACACAGGGGTGCATGTACCTTTATGCATTGGTGTTTTCAGGTTCTTTGGAATAATACCCAGCAGTGGAATAGCTGGATCATACGGTAGTTCTATCCTTAATTTTTTGAGAAATCTCCATACTGTTTTCCATAGTGGCTGCACCAGTTTGCACTCACACAAGCAGTGTATGAGAATTCCCTTTTCTCTACGTCCTCTCCAAAACGTTGTTTCCTGTCTTGTTAATTATAGCCATTCTGACGGGCGTGAGGTGATATCTCATTGTAGTTTTGGTTGGCATTTCCCTGATAGTAAATGATGTTGAACATCTTTTCATGTGCCTGTTGGCCATCTGTATATCTTCTTTGGAGAAATGTCTGTTTAGGTCTTTTGCCCATTTTTTAATTGGGTTGTTAGTTTGTTTGTTGTTGAGATGCATGTGTTTTCTTTATATATTTTGGAGATTAACCTCTTATCAGATATATGGTTTGTAATTATCTTCTCCCAATTGTTAGGTTGTCTTTTCATTTTGTTGATGGTTTCCTTTGCCGTGCAGAAGCTTTTTAGCTCGATGTAGTCCCATTTGTTTATTTTTTCTATTGTTTCTCTTGCCTGGTCAAACATGGTGCTTGAAAAGATGTTGCTAAGACTGATGTCGAAGAGCATACGGCCTCAGTTTTCTTCTAGAAGTTTCATAGTTTCAGGTCTTACATTCAAGTCTTTAATCCATTTGGAGTTAATTTTTGTATATGGTGTAAGGTAAGGGTCTACTTTCATTGTTTTGCATGTGGCTGTCCAGTTTTCCCAACACTATTTGTTGAAGAGACTTTCTTTTCTCCATTGTATGTTCTTGGCTCCTTTGTCAAAGATTAGCTGTCCATAGATGTGTTGGTTTATTTCTGGGCTTTCGATTCTATTCCATTGTTCTGTGTGTCTGTTTTTGTGCCAGTATCATGTTGTTTTGGTTACTATAGCTTTGTAGTATATTTTGAAATCAGGGAGTGTGATACCTCCAGCTGTGTTCTTTTTTCTCAGGGTTCCTTTAGCTAATTGGGGTCTTTTATTGTTCCATATAAATTTTAGGATTCTTTGTTCTATTTCTGTGAAAAATGTTGTTGGAACTTTGATAGGGATTGCATTGAATCTATAGATGGCTTTAGGAAGTATGGACATCTTAACTATGTTCATTCTTCCAATCCAAGAGCACGGAATATCTTTCCATTTCTTTGTGTCTTCTTCAATTTCCTTCAGCAATGTTTTATAGTTATCAGTGTAGAGATCTTTCACCTCTTTGGTTAAGTTTATTCTTAGGTATTTTATTATTTTTGTTGCAATTGTAAATGGGATGGTGTTCTTAATTTCTCTTTCTGCTACTTGGTTGATAGTGTATAGAAATGCAACTGATTTTTGTATGTTGATTTTGTATCCTGCAACTTTACCATATTCGTTTATTACTTCTAAAAGTTTTCTGGTGGATTCTTTAGGGTTTTCTATATATAAAATCATGTTGTCTGCAAATAGTGAGAGTTTCACTTCTTCCTTTCCAATTTGGATCCCTTTTATTTCTTTTTCTTGCCTGATTGCTCTGGCTAGGACTTCCAGTACTATTTTAAATATGAGTGGTGAGAGTGGGCATCCTTGTCTGGTTCTGTTCTTAGAGAGATAGGTTTCAGTTTTTCACCATTGAGGATGATATCAGCTGTGGGTTTGTCATATATGGCCTTTATTATGTTGAGGTACGTTCCTTCTATATCCATTTTATTCAGAGTTTTTTTAATCACAAATGGATGCTGTATCTTGTCAAATGCTTTCTCTCCATCTATTGAGATGATCATGTGATTTTTATACTTCATTTGATTAATGTGGTATATTACGTTGATTGATTTACGAATGTTGAACCATCCCTGCATACCTGGACTAAATCCCACTTGATCATGGTGTATAATCTTTTTAATGTATTGTTGTATGCGATTTGCTAGTATTTTGTTGAGCATTTTTGCATCGATGTTCATCAGTGATATTGGCCTGTAATTTTCTTTTTTTGTGTTGTCCTTGTCTGGTTTTGGTATCAGTGTAATGTCGGCTTCGTAGAATGAGTTAGGGAGCTTCCCCCCCTCCTCAATTTTTTGGAAGAGTTTGAGGAGGATAGGTATTAAGTCTTCTTTGAATGTTTGGTAGAATTCACCAGGGAAGCCGTCTGGTCCTGGACTTTTATTTTTGGGGAGGTTTTTGATTACTGTTTTGATCTCCTTACTGGTGTTTGGTCTATTCAAATTCTCTACTTCTTCTTGATCCAGTTTTGGAAGGTTGTATGATTCTGAGAATTTATCCATTTCTTCCAGATTGTCGAATTGGTTGGCATATAGTTTTTCATAGTATTCTCTTATAATCTTTGGTATTTCTGAGGTGTCTGTTGTAATTTCTCCTCTTTCGTTTCTGATTTTACTTATTTAAGCCTACTCTCTTTTTTTCTTGGTGAGTCTAGCTAAAGGTTTGTCAATTTTGTTGATCTTTTCAAAGAACCAGCTCTCGGTTTTATTAATTTTTCTATTGCTTTTTCAGTCTTTGTTTCATTTATTTCTGCTCTGATTTTTATTATTTCCCTTCTTCTACTGATTTTGGGCTTTGTTTGTTCTTCTTTTTCCAGTTCCTTTAGATGCATTGTTAGATTGTTTATTTGAGATTTTTCTTGTTTGTTGAGATAGGCCTGTATTGCTATAAGTGTCCCTCTTAGAACTGCTTTTGCTGTATCCCATAAATTCTGACATGTTGTATTTTCATTTTTCTCCAGGTATTTTTTGATTTCTCCTTTGATTTCTTTGTTGACACAATCATTGTTCAGTAGCATTTTGTTTAGTCTCCATGTATTTGTAGCTTTTCTAATCTTCTTCCTGTAATTGATTTCTAGTTTCATACCCTCGTGTTCAGAAAAGGTGCTTTGTATTATTTCAATCTTCCTAAAATTTATGGAAACTTGTTTTGTGACCTAATATGTGATCAATCCTGGAGAATGTTCCATTTGCATTTGAAAAGAACTTGTATTCTTCAGTTTTTGGATGGAATGCTCTGTATATCTGCTAGGTCCATCTGTTCTAGTGTGTCATTTAAGGCCAATGTTTCCTTATTGATCTTCTGTTTGGATGATCTATCTGTTGGTGTAAGTGGAGTGTTAAAGTCCCCTAGTATTATTGTGTTACTGTCTATTTCTCTTTTTATGTCTGTTAATAATTGCTTTATATATTTAGGTGCTCCTATGTTGGGTGTATAGATATTTACAAGTGTTATATCCTCTTGTTGGATTGTTCCCTTGATCATTATGTAATGCCCTTCTTTGTCTCTTTTTACAGTTTTTGTTTTAAAGTCTATTTTGTCCGATATGAATACTGCTACCCCAGCTTTCTTTTCATTGACATTTGTGTGGAGTATCTTTTTCCATCCCTTCCCTTTCATTTTGTGAGTGTCTTTAGGTCTGAAGTGTGTCTCTTGTATGCAGCATATATATGGGTCTTGTTGTTTTATCCAGTCAGCCACACTGTGCCTTTTAATTGGAGCATTTAGTCCATTGATGTTTAAAGTAGCTATTGATAAGTATGTACTTACTTCCTTTTTTAACTTTTTTTTCTCAGTGTTTTAGTAGTCCATCTCTGTTCCTTTCTCCTTCTAAACAGAATAGATGGTCTCTTTAGTTTGACCTCTGTCTGAAAGCTCTACTCTTTAACTCCCCTCCTTCCTCATTTTATGTTTTTGATGTCATATCTAACCTCCTTTCTGTGCATTTGTATCCATTACCCGCTTATCATGGAAATAGATAATTTTTCTTATTAGTGGTCTTCTCTTTTCCCCTTAAATCAGTCCCTTTCACATTTCTTGTAGCACTAGTTTCTTGGTGACAAACTCCTTTAATTTTTGCTTGTCTGGAATCTATTGATCTCTGCTTCCTTTTGAATGATAACCGTTCCGGGTAGAGTATTCTTGGCTCTAAGTTTTTTCCTTTTAGCACTTTAAATGTATCCTGCCACTCTCTTCTACACTGTAAGGTTTCTGCTGAGAAGTCAGCTGATAGCTTTATGGGGTTTCCTTTGTATGTAACTTGTTTTTCTCTTGCGGCTTTTAGGATTCTTTCTTTATCTTTAATTCTGGACATTTTGATTATGATGTGTCTTGCTGTGGGCCTCTTTGGGTTTATCTTGTTTGGGGCTCTCTGTGCTTCCTGTACCTGGATGTCTGTTTCCTTCCTTAGGTTAGGGAAGTTTTCATCTATTATTTGATCAAATAGATTCTCTTCCCTTTTGTCTCGCTCTTCTCCTTCTGGAACACCTATAACATGGATGTTAGTGCACTTGATGTTGTCTCAGAGGTCCCTTAGACTGTCCTCACTCTTTTTAATTCTTTTTTCCTTTACCTGTTCAGCTTGGGTAATTTCTTCTAGTTTTTCGTCCAGCTCGCAGATCCGTTCTTCTGTATCCTCTACTCTGCTTTTGAGTCCCTCTAGTGAATTTTTCATTTCCAGTATTGTATTATTCATTTCTGATTGGTTCTTTTTTATATCTTCTAGTTCTTTGTTGAAATTCTCACTGAGTTCATCTATTCTTCTCCCCACATCAGTGAGCATCCTTAACACTCTTAGTTTGAACTCTCTGTCAGGTAGGTTTCTCATTTCTGTTTCACTTAGTTCCTTTTCTGTGGTTTTGTCCTGTTCCCTTACTTGGAATGTATTCCTTTGCCTCCTCATTTTGCCTTTTTCCCTGTGTTTGTGTCTATGTATTAGTTAGGTCAGCTACGTCTCCTGCTCTTGGATAGGTGACCTTATGTAAGTGGCACCTTAGGAGGCCTGAAGTGTGCTTCCCTCAGTTCTGAATGATGCAGAAGTGACCCGTATGTGCGCTACGTGTGTCCTTCTGTTGTGGTGTGTTTGCTCTCTCTGTAGGCTCCCAGGAGCTGAGTTATGCTCCTGGCCAGCTGTTGTAATGTTCAGCTGCTTGTAGTTGTTGTGGGCCCTTCAGTCTCCTTACCGGGTGTGGGGATCCCCAGCACAGTTGGCTGCAAGTTCTAATAGCACATTTGTGCTGCAGTACTTCTTTAATTGGGTAGGCCCCCAGTGTGTCACGTTGTTATGCTTAGGGGCTTACAAATGTTATAAGCCTCCAACCTTTAGGTCTCTTGTCAGCTCTCTGAGGATTGCAGCTGGGAGGGGCTCGCCTCAGGCCTGGGAGCACCCAGTTGTTTCAGACTTTGGAAGGTGGGGCAAACCCCCTATGTGGGTCTTTGAGAAGCACAAGTCTTCTGCAGCTGACAAGCTCTGCTGCCCACAGGTTCACACACACAGTCAACACAGTCCTGCCCCGTGTGCATGCCCCGACCTCCTGAAGTGGACTCAGTCTCTCCACAGTGGGAGCTCCACACACTCCACCACTGCCCCACACTCTCCATCTGCTCCTTGTGTATGCCCTGCCACACTGAAGTCATATCAGTCACCAGGCTGCAGAGAATAGTCAGGAATCTATGTAGGCCCACAAGTTGCCTGAGGGCTTGTTGTTGGGTGGGGCCATTCCCTAGGGTGGGCTGCCTGCCTTTGCAGAGCTGGATTAAATCGGTGAGTGCTCTAGTGGGTGGGGCAGACCCTGGGCTAGCAGGCCCCAGGGAGAACTCCAATGGCGTCTGTGTCAGAACACCCACAGCAGGCCACAACAATGGCTGCCGCCAATGTCCCAGTCCCTGGAGAGGTCTCACCTCTCACTGCAGTGCACTCAGAACCTATCAGGTGAGTCTCTTTTCACCAAAACACTGTGCATCTTTTTTTCTGGTGATTTTAGGTTGCTTTCTGAAACGGGTGAGTTTGCACGTGGGCCCTTTAAGAGCCGGTTTTAATTTCTTTGTGAACCAGGTTGTCTGATGGTGCTCCCCAATGTTTTAGTAGCAGGCAAAGTCAGAAATTATGCCACTCATCTAGATTGTGCTGGGTCCACAAAATGCCTACAGTGGGAGCCCTCCAGACTCAGGGCCCCGCTCCTCCAGGGAGGGCTGTGTAACTTTGGACTGCTCCCCGGCGGCTGGGAAGCTGGCGGCTTGTGAAGGCGGCATTTTTTCTCTCCAGAAGGGAATTTCTGCCTCTTCCACCTCAATTAGGATTGTCATTTGTTGCAGGAGTTCCTCTTATCCAGTTTTCAGTTCTCTCTCAGGGGTAATTTTTCTAAGAGCAGTTGTAAATTTGCTGTGTCCGCGGGAGGATGTGAGTTCAGAGTCCACCTACACCACCATCTTGACTTCTCTCCCCTTATTTTTCAATATAAAAGCATAAACCAAACAATAAATAGTATAACTATTACAAATGTAGACAGCAAATTACTTGTATTTTTCATTACATAAAAGAGAGAAATATTCCATGTTTTTTCAAAATTTTATTTTATTAATAAAAATTGTGTATGTTTGAGATGCCTAATATGATGTTTTGGTTTAAGTATACATAGTGAATTGATTACTACAGTCAAGCCAATTAGCATATGCATCTCCTCACGTCATTATCATTTGTGTGTGCGTGGTGAGAGCATGTGAGATCTACTTTCTTAGCAAATTTCCAGTTAAAATAAAATGTTTATTACTACAGTCACATACCATACATTAGATTTCTAGAACTTATTCATCCTACATAACTGAAACCTTGTATCCTTTGACCAACATCTCCCCATTTCCCCCAACTTTCCCACTGTCCTACTCTTTACGTCTATGAAATTGACTGTTTGCTTCCATATATCAGTGAACATATTTTTCTTTCTAAGTCTGGCTTATTTCACTTAGTATAATATCCTCCAGATTCATTCATGTTGTCACAAAATACAAGATCTCCTTCATTTTTAAAGCAAATTATATATATTATATATATATATCTCACAATTTCTTTATCTACTTATCCATCGATGGACACTTAGATCATTTCCATATCTTCACTATTGTGGATAACACTGCAATGAACACGGGAGCACAGATATCTCTTCAAGGTACTGATTTCATTTCTTAGCATATATACTCAGAAGTGGGATTGTAGGGTCATATGGTAGTTCTGTTTTTAGAGGAAACTCCATACTGTTTTCCATAATGCCTGTAACAATTTACATTTCCACCAAAAGTGCACAAGGGTCCTCTTTTTTCCACACCCTTGACAATATATGTTATCTTTTGTCTTTTTGATAATAGTCATCCTAATAGATGTGAGGTGATATCTCACTGTGGTTGTGATTTGCATAGTGATGTAGAGCATCATTTTATATACCTATTGTCTATTTGTATGCCTTCTTTGGAAAAATGTCTATTCAAGTTCTTTGCCCATTTTTTAATCAGGTGGTTTGGTTTTTCTGCTCTTGAGTTGTTTTAGTTACATATGTATTTTGAATACTAACTCCTTATCAGATCTATGGTTTGCAAATATTTTCTCCCAATATGTATGTTGCCTTGTAATTATATTGATTGTTTCCTTTGCTGTGCAAAAGCTTTTTAATTTGCTATAGTTCTTCTTGCTTATTTTTGCTTCTGTTTTCTGTGCTTTTGGTGCCATATCCAAAAAAATCATTGCCAAGACAAATGTCAAGGATCTTGTCCCCTATGTTTTCTTCTAGGAGTTCTTATGGTTTCAGGTCTTATATATAAATTTTTAATAGTTTTGAGTTGATTATTGCATATGCTGTAAGACCAGCATATGTGTAATTCTACATGCCTTTTTTATTTCAACCCTCTCATTTTTACATTAAACCTTAGCATTGTAATATCTACTTACACTTATCATTTCATCATTTTAGGACCTCTCTAGTATAGTATAATGTTTGCTTTGCCATATGTTTGCTGCAAGTGTGTGTGTGTGTGTGTGTGTGTGTGTGGTATAGCTACATCTATTCAGAACATTATATCAATCTAATATATTTCATAGGAAAGAGCCAGCCACATTTTAAAAAGTTGGGGAGAAATGAGAACAAAGTAGAGGAAAAGGAGAGCGAGTGTCATTATTTCCCTGACTGCTCAAAACTATTTCCTTCCCCGATTGACTTCATCAGAAAGTACCAGGAAGCACTGACTCTCTTTTCAAAAAAATCTCCTATATTTCTCTACTACCTCCACGACCTTGAGTAGATTTCTAAAATCCCACAAGAACATAATTGTCTTTATTTTTTTAATGGAAGTTCCTTTGGGAATAGTCATGGGTTAATCATAAAATGTTTAATATTCCCTTTTAATGTTAGAGGTATTTGAGTTTTCTTTTCTTCCTCATTTCCTTCCCTCCTTCCTTCCTTCGTTCTTTCCTTCCTTTTTTGATGAGCAGATATAACAGTATCTTACAAGGAGTAATTGCTCTAAATATCAGGAGGACCAGGTTCTTAACATTACTGTGCTTCTATCTCCATGACCTTGAGTAGATTAATTTCTCACTCTGCTTATTAGCTCTCTTACTTGACAAAGAAAGGGCTCAGCCCAGATCATTTCTAAGGTAGTTTTCAATTCTAACATTTCTGTGACTCAAAAAAACTATATAGGAGTTTGAAGCCTAAGCGATCAGTAGTTAATTCTTCAGAGAAGTCATTACAGCAAAATGCTAACTTAAATTATTCTTGCCAGTGTGATACTGAGGCCCCAAGGCCCAACATGGCTACTGATCCTCTTTCTAACAAGATGCCTTGGGCATCATTCAGATTGATTGGGTGCGCAGAGACGGGCAATTACCAAACTTGAAAGAAATTATTTGCCTCACTCCTAAACAAGTTTCAGAGGAACTAATTAATCGAGGCAATTTTAAATAACAAAACTTCCTGGATGATAATTGCTATTCAGCTGTGAAAGGTAGCTCCTGGGGCCTGATCCAGGTCAGGCAGCAGAGAAGGACTGACCTCGGCAATGGGCAATGCTTTTGTAAACTGACGTAAGATGGGAGGGCTACTTTCCAACATTATCAGTTATTTGGATCCTGTCTTCCTGGGGTTTGATCTCTTGCCCTACAAAACAAAAATGTATTCCAACTCAGAAAAAACTGGCAAACTCAGGAGATTAAATTAATTTATAAAAATCATAAGCTGTAAGAAGGGCTGTAATTCAAATCTTTGCTCTGTTGAAGAACATGTGTCTTGCATGAGGACACCTCTAAGTTTGAACACAGCTCTTGATTTTGAGCAAGTTATTAAAACTCTTGAAGTTTAGTTCCTTCAACTGTAACAGTAGGTTAAATAATAGTACTTGCAGTGGGGAATTAAAGGAGATAATGCACATAATGTGCCTGGAACATAGCAAGAACTCAATACATATTAATTGTTGATACTGTTTAGTCATCACTATCATTCTCATCCAGGCTATTGCACCTAGCTGCTACTAGGTCTCCTCACCTTTAGTCACTTTTCATTCCTGACAATCCTACACAAAGACACCTCTCCAATTGGGTAGCCCTACATTATAAATTTTGGCCTATTCCTAAGAAAGAATAATGGCCCAACTCCCCAAACTAATTAGGCCATAATCTGACTCCAACTGTTTTTATATCCATATCTCCTACCACTTTACTCCACATTTCTTATAATCCCAGCTAAATCAGACCCCTTCTTTGTCACATCATCAGGCCCTTCCTGTGCCGTCCTCTCCAACTGGTATCCTTCTCATGATGCTAGATGACCAAATCCTACATTCACTGTCAACCTCAAGGATCACCTCCTCCAAGAAACCACTCACTGCCCTAATCCAATACGGAGCTTCCTTCCTTCCTTCCTGTTTCCTCTGAGTCTCCGCCAAACCACATATTTGCTTTTCATGGCTATTGTATTCTGTCATACATTTTAGTCATTTACACCTTAGCTATGCTTTATTTGATTGGGAATTTTCTGAGGATAAAGACTATATCTTTCTGATTATTTTGATTAATACTAATAAACACCAACAAATTTGTATACTATTTTAACTGTAATAAATAACCCTATTTCATTGCTCACAAATGGTTATAATTCTGTTTTATAAATGAGGAAAATGAGGTCTTCCTAGAAGCAAGGCAGCTTCTGGAGGTCATAAAGAAAGTTATTTACAAAGTTAAGTCTAAAACTCTGCTCTTTGACTTCAAATCCAGTGATCTTCCCAGACCAATACATTCTTAATCTTGTGTAGACAAGATTGATGGTCCTTCATCAATGTTGTCAATGGTCCTTATGCACCCAGGCTTCTCACATTGCTAATTACATATTTTCCAGAACATTACTTTGATCTCAATTTTACAAAACAAAATTATGTAAAAATTATAAGCATTTAACTTCTCCAGCCCCATCTTGATTCCCCACTTCTACTCTTTCTCCCTGCCCGCACTGTGTAGTCTTCCCCATCAAAGGGTCCACAGGCCTAGAACTTCTCATGAGCCCTTAGAAATACCTTATCAAGTGCAAAATCTGTGACATAGGGCCTCAGGTTTAAAACCAGGCAAATTAAGATATGAGGCCGAAGTGGTGAATGAATCTGTTACAGCATTAAATAGTAAATTAAATATTTGAGGTCCATATATTGGCAAGGTAATGTTTCAAACAGTGTTATTTACTGATAATACATAATAGATAGGTTGAAACAGGCTTCTTCTAAAATCCCAGGCTCAATTAAAAATAAATAAGAGGACAGTTACTATTTTTGAAGAGGACAGTAGAGAATTAAGTGGACATTCTGAAGAGAATTTCAGGGTTGTTTTTAAGTAGATGTTTTAAAAAAACACACTCATTATAGATAACTTGAACAATACAGAAATGTAGAGAGAAATTTTTTTAAAAAGTTGTGTATGTTCTCACCACGCAAATATAACTGCTACTAAGTTAGATGATTTATTTTTTTCCCTTTTTTTATCTTTCTTCCCTGTGTAGTGCTTTTAAACATGTATATAGCATTTTATTTTATTTCTTAATGAGAAAAAAAATAATATTTTCCTGGTTTTACAGAAACTTGGTTGAGATTGGTAGTAGCTGAAAAATATTTCTTCATAAAGGACATAAGATGACAATTCACTGGGCTTAAATGTTCAATGGAGGGAAAATTATTGTTTCAGTTGTTCATCATTCCATCTGTAGCTAGGGGCACCTGGGCCCTAGAACTTTTACTTTCAAGTGTGAAAGTCATAAGAAGCCACTTTCAAATCATTTTGAAGTTCTCTTTTATTTTTTTTTTTTAAAGTACAGAACTGTGTCCTTCTTTGAGATGGACATATTCCCTTATTCTATACAAACCCTGACAGTCAGCTTTTTTTTTAAATCATGGTAAAGATAACATAAAATTTACCATTCTACTATTTTTAAGTGTATAATTTAGTGGTATTAAGTACATTTACATTGTCACCCAACCATCTCCAGAATTATTATTTCATCAACCCAAACTGAAACTCTGTACTCATCAAACAATAAATCCACATTACCCCTTTCCCTAGCCCTTGGGAACCACTAATCTCCTTTCTGTTTCTATAAGTTTAACTACTCTTCGTGTCTCTTATAAGTGGAATCATACAATATTTGTCATTTTGTGTCTGGTTTATTCCACTTCGCATAATATCTCTCAGGTTCATCCTTGTTGTAACATGTGTCAGAATTTCATTCCTTTTTAAGGCTGAATAACATGCTGTTGTATGGCTATACCACATTTGATAATCCCCTCATCCCTCAATGGACATTTGGGTTGTTTCTACATTTTGACTTTTGTGAATAGTGCTGCTATGAATATCAGTCAGCTTTTTAGACATGCAAAGACAAAGTAAAGATTTTATATTGAGATAAAGATGAATATGTTAATATAAAATATTGGGCAGTTTATAGTCATTCTTTCAACAAATATTACTAAGCACCTACTCTGTATCAGGCATTCTTCTAGGGGAACAGTGGTGAACAAAAAGAGCTTTTCAATCAGCATGCAAATTATAGATGTGCCAAGAAATATGGAGATGAAGATGGGGCACCAGGCCACCCTGGCCTGGTAAGCTTCTACCATGGGCAGCCCACATGGAGCAGGTCTGATGACAGGCCCCATGCATCCCACAGAGACTAACCCCCACATCCACTGCTCTGGTCTCTGCTTCACCACAAGATGCTAGTTTGGCCTAAGTCAGGCACCTGGACGACTGCTTCCACAGCCCCACTGTGGACACGGATCTACGGTGCTGCAGGACAGCACATGCTCCAGGAGTCTGTGGAGGTGAGGTCAGGCGGGAGCTGGTAGAGAGCTGGGCCTGGGGTGGTGTCCTGGCAAAGGCAGCTCCATGAGGGCTCCCAAATCTGCCTTCATATTTATCAGCTATGTCTATTCCTTTCCACTAATTGTCATTTTACTGATGTCTAGACTGCCCCATGACTATCTAACAACCCATGAATGTTCAGCAAATTAAGATTCATCTGATATTGAAATACTTAATATGCAAATATTAGATTGGATTTAAATTCCATTTTCATTATAACAACAAATCTCAATATTGCATTTATCAAAAAGAGAAAATGAAGAACAGCTTTAATATCGTTTCTTCAAACTGGATTTCAGCTCCTTTAAATATATGAATGCTGTAAAAATTAATATTCAAACAATTATTATAAACTATTCATTATGAAGTATCTGTAATAATTTCAACTGTAAACCTGTTACAATTGTTGTGCTTATGGAGGTAAACTCAAGTTACCTATTCAAAAATTTTGAAAAAGGTTATTTGTAATTTTTATACAAATTCAAAGCATCTTCCCTATTATTGTGTATTTTATTTTTACTATTATATATGATATTTAAAAAACAATGAAATTTCTAAACAAGCCCCATTTAGATACTCTACTTCTCTCTCAATTGCTTCAGTGTGCTGAACAATTATAATTTTTCTTTATTTTACCATGGCATTGTTACCAAACCAAATGGGCTCACCTCCTGGTGAGTTAAATAAGACTCTACACCAGTAGAAGTTGTCTCACAAAGTAAAATGTATTTGCAGCAAATAGGAGGCCATGAGGAATCACTTCCAAAGTCATGGTGTCCCAGAACAAAGGGAAGGAGGAAATTTTATTTGGTTGGGGAATGAATATTTCAAATGGAGAGGCGGGTACACTGCAGATTATGGTAAGGAGGCTTAATATCCTCTTGAAGAGATCTTCGCCAAGGTCATGGGCGCAGCTCTTGTATGGAGGCTTAGTTAGCTTCAAGGTGGCTACTGGTTGTCTCCTTAACATAACAACAGTTAAGTGCTTCCAAACTCACCCTTGAGTTCCTCGGGGCACTAGTGGGTGACAGCATAAAGAAAAGTGGAGCACTGTGATGGTTAATTTTATGTGTCAACTTGACTGGGCCACAATGGCCAGATATGTGGTCAAACATAGTTCTGATGTTTCCCTGAGTGTTTTTGAATGAGATTAACATTTAAATCAGTGAGCTTTGGGTAAAGTAGATTGCCCTCCACAATGAGGGTGGGCCTCATCCATTCAGTTGAATCCTTGAATAGAATAAAAAGACTCACCTTCCCTGAGCAAGACAAAATTCTGCAGCAGAGTGCTTTCAGATTTGAACTACAACATTGGCTTTTCCTTGGTCTTCAGCCTGATGGTCTGCAGACTTGAACTGTAATATCCGCTCTCCCCTGGGTCTCCAGCCTGCCAGCTCCCCCTGCAGATTTTGGACTTGCCATCCTCCATATTCATATGAGTCAATTCCTTAAATCTCATTCTATATATACACACACATCCTATTGGTTCTGTTTCTCTGGAGGACTCAAACTAATACAAGCACCAATAATAATAGCAAACAAGTAGTGCTCATTATGTGCCAAGACACCGTTCTAGTCATTTTACAAAAAATAACTGTGTATTTATCACACAGATAATTCATTGTTGTGCTATTAGCCAATTCTGACTGCTGCTGACCCTGTGCGCAGCAGAGCAGAACTCTGCCCAATCATTTTGTGCCATCCTCCCACCTTCCGGTTCTATATCAAACAATGCTCCACTGCTGTTCAGAGTTTTCATGGTCAATTTTTTCAGATGTAGGTGGCTGGGGTCCTTTTTCCTAGTCTGTTTATTCTGGAAGTTCTGCTGAAACTTGTCCACAATGGGTGACCAACACCAAAACCGGTAGCATACCTTTCAACGTCACAGCAACACACAGCGATCACTGTATGACAACCAGCAGACTGGTGGTTCCCTGACCAGGAAATGAACTGGGTCACAGTGGTGAGAGCCCTGGATCTCAACCACTACACCACCAGGGCTGGCTCTAGATAATTCATTAGAGATCTGGTATTCCTATTCCTTCTAATCCAAGATACAATTGAGAAAGGAGTTTTCATGTCTCCTTGCACTTCATTGTTTTTTTCTACAAACTGAGAGCATTATAAAGTGCAGAATACAAATATTATTTAAATTGCAGTGTGTAATTTTGGGTAAATTAACTTGAACTGTTATTTTTAACAGTTTTATTATGTATGCAAAGCAAAAATAAAAGGTCTTTATTCTGTAACTCATTACCGTAGAAATATAAAGCGGAACTGCGATTATGTGCATTTTCTCTGTTAATGGGAAATCTCACTGTCAACTAAAACATTGTAAGATATTTTTACAGTAGTGGTGATGAAGTGTCTAGTAATAACATAGAAATCAAAATTTTTACATGCAGCAACACTTAGCGATTGTCCCAGGTGAAAAACACCTCAGTCAATATGACAAGGGTAAAATAACCTCTATTTATTGAGCTTTTATTATAGCAAGAAGCAAACTAGGTATCTAAAGTTTATTATCTGATTTAAATTATGGCAGGATGCTAAATATTGTCTCAGAGTTTTAACAAACTTCCCCAAATCAAGGACAAACCACTCCAAACTACTAGGTGAAAGAACTTGCTGAATTTTATTTTATTTTTTAAATTATTTTACGGAGGTCATATTGGCTTATAACATTGTGTAAATTTCAGGTGTACATGTTATATTTCAGTTTCTGTATGGACAGCATTGTATTCACCACTCTATATACAACACACGTTTGCCTCCGGTCAGGGTGTGCAGACTGCCTCTGATCATATTTACCATCTTCCTGATGGTTGGTTAAAGCTCTTTTCTTTGAAGAACTGGTTAACGTTTGTTCCATAAGCCTAATATTTATATTTTCTAATTGTTTTTGAATTTTAGTTACTGATTTAAATGGAAATCAATATTTTAATTCTTCCCATGTACCTATCACATAACTATTTTTAGTTTCTTTATGTAAATACATTTTGAATTATTCTTTCTTTAGAATATATATTTCTAAGAGTCCTTTTAAAATTTACTTTCTGAAATAGACAAGTACTGTATGATCTCACTTATACGTGGAATCTTAAAAAAACCCAACAAACTCCTAGATATGGAGAATAGATTGGTGATTGCCAGAGGCCGGGGATGAGGGGTGGGAGAAATGGCTGAAGGGAGTCAAAAGGTATAAACCTCCAGTTATAAGATAAATAAGTTCAGGGGATGCAATGTACAACATGGGAACTGTAGTTAGCAATATTGTATTGTATATTTAAAAGTTGCTAAAAGAGTGGATCTTAAAAATTCTCATCACAAGAAAAGCAATTGTAACTAAGTGTGGTGATGGATGTTAACTACACCTATCGTGGCAACCATTTCACAGTATATACACATATCAAATCACTAGGGTGTACACCTAAAATTAATACAATGGGTTATATGTCAACAATATCTCAATAAAAATTATTTACATCTAATTTCTAAATAGTTCATTTCTAGCTATAATGATATAACTACTAAAAAGTAGTTATAAAAATTATTTTATGGAGGTCATATTGGCTTATAATATTGTGTAAATATCAGGTGTACATTATTATACATCAGTTTCTGAATAGACTGCATCATGTTCACCACTAATAGTGTAGTTTTTATCTGTCACCATACACACGTGCTCTTTTATTCCTTTTGCCCTCCCCCCATCCCCTTCCCTTTTGGTAACCACCAATCTCTTCTCCTTATCCATGTATTTGTTTATCTTCCACATATGAGTGAAATCATACAGTGTTTGTCTTTCTCTGTCTGGCTTATTTCACTTAGCATAATACCCTCAAGGTCCATCTATATTGTCACAAATGACACAATTTTGTCTTTCTTATGGCTGAGTAGTATTCCATTGTGTGTGTGTATATATATATATACTTTATGTTCTATATCTATATCTATCTATCTATCTGTCTATCTATCTATCTATCTATCTATCTATCTATCTATCTATCTATCTATCTATCTATCTATCCAGCACATGTTCTTTATCCATTCACCCCTTGATTGTCACTTGGGTTGCTTCCTTGTCTTGGCTATTGTGAATAATGCTGTGATGAACATAGTGGTGCATATATCTTTTTGAATTATTGATTTCATATTCTTTGGATAAATACTCAGTAGTGGAATAGCTGGATCATATGGTATTGCTATTTTTAATTTTTTGAGAAATCTCCATACTGTTTTCCACAGTGGCTGTACCAGTTTGCATTCCCACCAGCAGTGTATGCTCTTTTCTCCATATACTCCCAACATTTTTAACTTTTTGTCTTGTTAATTATAGCCATTCTGATGGGTGTGAGGTGATATCTCATTGTAGTTTGAAATTTGCATTTCCCTAGTAATTAGTGATGTAGAACATCTTTTCATGTGCCTGTTGGCCATTTGTATCTTCTTTGGAAAAATATCTGTTCCTATCATCTGCCCATGTTTTGATCAGGTTGTTCATTTTTTTGTTGTTGAGTTGCATGAATTCTTTATAGATTTTGGAAATTAACCCTTTGTCAGACATATGACTTGCAAACAGTTTCTCCCACTTGGTGGATTGTCTTTTTGTTTTGTTGATTATTTCTTTCAATGCAACCCTAATCAGAATCCCAATGACATTCTTCACAGAAATAGAATAAAGAATCTTAAAATTTATATGGAAAAACAAGGGACCCTGAATAGCCAAGCAATCCTAACAAAAAAGAACAAAGTTGGAGGTATCACACTCCCTGAATTCAAACTACACTATCAAGCTGTTGTAATCAAAACAGCATGGTGGGGCCAGCCCGGTGGTGCAGGGGTTAAGTGCACGCACTCCACTTCAGCAGCCAGGGGTTCACAGGTTCGGATCCCAGGCATGCACCAATGCACCACTTGTCAAGCCATGTTGTGGCGGCATCCCATATAAAGTAGAGGAAGACAGGCATGGATATTAGCCCAGGGCCAATCTTCCTCAGCAAAACGAGGAGGACTGGCATTGGATGTTAGCTCAGGGCTAGTGTTCCTCACACATAAAAAAAGAAAAAACAGCATGGTAATGGCAGAAAAACAGATACACTGGTCAATGGAAAAGAGTTAAGAGCCCAGAAATAAAACCACACATCTATGGATGGCTAATATATATATATATATATATATATATATATTTTTTAGAAAGATATCTCTTTTTTTTTTAATTTTTATTTATTTATTTTTTTCCCACAAAGCCCCAGTAGATAGTTGTATGTCATAGTTGCACAGCCTTCTAGTTGCTGTATGTGGGATGCGGCCTCAGCATGGCCGGAGAAGCGGTGCGCTGGCGTGCGCCCCTGATCCAAACCCGGGCTGCCAGCAGTGGAGCGTGCACACTTAACAGCTAAGCCACGGGTCCGGCCCTGGATGGCTAATTTTTGACAAAGGAGCCAAGAACATACAATGGAGAAAGGAAAATCTCTTCAATAAATGGTGTTGGGAGAACTGGGCAGCCACATGCAAAAGAATGAAAGTAGACCATTATCTTACACCATACACAAAAATTAACCCAAAATGGATTAAAGATTTTAATGTAAGACCTGAAACTATAAAACATTTAGAAGAAAATATAGGCAGTACACTGTTTGACCACTATCTTAGCAGTATCTGTTCAAATACCATGTCTACTCAGGTAAGGGAAACAAAGAAAAATAAACAAATGGGACCACATCAGACTAAAAGCTTCTACACAACGTAGGAAGTCATAACTGTGCTGAATTTTAAAGTAGAGTGTGTGGACATCTTGCTAAGGAGGTGGGAGTATCCCACATTAGCTCCTCCAGCATTAGTAGACTGGATCATTCACCTCTTATCTCTCTCAACCTAGAGGAGAGGAAGTTGGGGAGAGGAGGTGAAGAGAATTTGGGGAGGATTTCTTTGGAGAGAATTGTCAATGTACCAGTCTTTTCCCTTTACCCAGGGAAGTGACAGAGCCCACTCTTCCAGAGATAGAGGGCTCAGGAGCACCTGTGTTTTCCTGTGAGCCAGATACGGGCCTCATGGAAGGGGGAAGGTTCTGAGTTATCTTAAAAAGGAGCTCCCCCAAGTCAACCTCCTGGGGGCGTGAAATAATCGTAGTTCAGGAGTCAAGGCCAGAAACTGGGGAGCTGCTCAAGGAGCCATAAATTACAGCCAGAGGGACATCAGCTTCAAAAAAAACTAATAGATTGAATTCAGGGGTCATGGTTGGTGGGACTGAGGTGCACTCTGGCTCTGAGGAACCTACAAAAGTATGCCCTGAAAGAAAGAATAAGCAATCCTGCATCTTTCATTAGAAAGTGCTATTTCCAGATTCCAACTCTTCCAGTCAATCTTTTCTGCCCTCTTTCCCCTCTTCTTTCCATCCTGGCATTTGATCCTGGACTGGTTGTGCACAGAAGCTACAGAATGGGAAAGGAGACACAGCAATAAATAGAGAATCTGATTTTCTCCCCTCCGTCACTACAGGATCCAGAACCCAAGATGGGGAAGGGAGGATATTTTAATTTGGAAAAGGGTATATAGTCTAATATTACAGTGAATTTGACTTTTTAATACGTAGAAAAGGAAATCATTTGTTTTGTGCTTTTGAGTGAAAGGAAAAACTATCAGATCTGTCTGAGATGTTAATGAGTCGTAGGGAGGTTTGAGATGACACAGCAGTGTTTTGAAGGGGTAATGATGAAAAATGTTAAAGGGAATCCTACTAATAAACTGTAAAATTCAGTTTCAACTTCATGAAATTGGTTACAAATCCTCAGCAAATTAGGCATCATTATCCCTAGTTAATAGGTGGAATTAAAAAACAAATGTAAAATCACAAATCTCAAGTAATGGATCTAGGATTAGAATTCAGGAGACTTTCCAAAACTCAAGCTTTTCCCTGTGCCATACTGCCACCACTTCCCCTCCCATTACCGTATTCTAAGATGTGGCTGCAAGGAATAGATTTTCTCCACAGTGTACATTCATCGAATGGATGTAAAAGATATTCTTTCCAAGTTATAGTGAAAAGATTAAAAGCTCTGATAGGAATATGTTACTTACAGCTGCAGGCAAGCTGAGATTAGCCATAGTGTTTTTCATGATATGGTATTAAGAGTCTGTATGTAGGCTTGAACTGCAGTGTGTATTACAAGTCACTCATCAAGATGATAATAAACAGCTACAAGAAGAGGTGTTCTTCACTGTGTACTTCCATTGCATAGATGTTATAGAGGTTCTTTCTCAGCTGTAGTGAAAAGCTTAAAAGCTCTCACAGGAAGATGTACCTAGAAGTTACTGGCAAACTAGGCTTAGCAGTGATGTGTTTTCTTTACCTTGGGAAGGAAGCCTGAGTGCAGGTCATGAACAGAAAAGATGAAAAAGCACCTTACAATACGATCCTAGAAAGCTAACAGGCAGAATTTTTCTCCACAGGGTAGTTTCATGGAATGGATGTCATAGATATTCTCTCCCAGCTACAGTGGAAAGTTTAAAAGCTCTCAGAGGAAGATCCTCCTTAAAGCTGCTTGCAAGCTGAGTTCACCAAGAACTTTCTTGCATTACATGAGAGAAAGAGCCTGGGGTAAGGTTGTTAACTGCAATGTTGGAAAAGGCAATTTTCAGGATGATGCTTACAGCCATGAGCGAGAGAATTTCTCCACACTGTACTTTCATTTTATGGATGTTATAGCTACTCACTCCCAGCTGTACTGAAAGTTTAAAACCTCTCATATGAAGATTCTGCTCACAGATATTGGCAACCTGTGTTAAGCAATAGCATTCGTCATGATATGCTTGTGTGTCCCTGAATGCAGATTGAAGTGCAGTGTATTAAAAGTCACTTATCAAGTTGGTCCTAAACAGCTACAATCAGGAGTTTTCTCCACAGTCAACTTTCATTGAACGGATGTTAACGAGACTCTGCACCACCTGGATTGAAAAGTTTGCAATCTCTCATAGGAAGATGTTCCTTACAGCTCCTGGCAAGCTAGGTTCAGCAAGAACATTCTTTTCTTCTGTCTCATAAGGAGCCTGAGTGAAGGACATTAACTGCAATGCACAAAGGAAATTTTCAAGATCATCCAAAACATCTGAGAGAAAGAGGTTTCCACCACACTGTACTACCTTTCAATGGATGTTAGCGAGATTCTCTCCCAGTTGTAGTGAAAATTTGGAAACTCTCTTTGGAAGATGTTAATTAACAGCTAATCGCAAGCTGAGTTCTGCAAGAACATTATTTCATTGCCTGTGGGAGACAGCCTGATTGTAGTCAATGAACAGAAATGTTTGAAAAGACACTTTTCCAGATGATCCTAAATAGCAACAAGAAAGAGTTCTCCACAGTGTACCTTCATTGAATGGATGTTGTCGATATTTTCTCCCATTTGTACTTAAATGTTTAAATCCTGTCTTAAGAAGATGTTACATATACTGGCAAGCTGTGTTCAGTAATAATGTTGGTTCATGCTATGCTAGTGAGGGCCTGAATGTAGGTTGAACTGCAGTGTATTAAAAGTTACATATAAGGATTTTCTGAAACACCAACAGTCAGGATGTTTTCTCCACACTGTCCTTTCATTGAATGGATGTTATAGATATTCTCTCACAGCTATAGTGAAGAGATTAAAAGCCCTCATAGGAAGATGTGACTTACAGCTAATGGCAAGCTGAGTTCAGCACACCATATTCAATCTGACAATCATATGTCGGATTGAACTGCAGTGTATTAACAGGCACTTATCAAGATGATCCTAATCAGCTGCAAGCAGAAGTTTTTCTTCACAGTTTACTTTCACGGAATGGATGTTATGGATAATCTGTACCAGTTGTAGCGAAAGATTAAAGCTCTCTTAGGAAGATATCCCTTACAACTACTGGCAACCTAGGTTCAGCAGGGGCATTACGTCAGAGAGAAATCCTGAGTAGAGGCAAAGAGCTGCAACATTTGAAAAGGCAGTTTTCAAGTTGATCCTAAACGTCTACAAGCCAGAGTTTTTCTTCACATAGTACTTCCATGGAGTGGATGTTATAGATATACTCTCCCACTTGTAGCAAAATATTTACAAGGTTTATAAGAAGATGTTCCTTAACACCTACTGGCAGTCTGAGTTCAGCAAAAGCATTTTTTCTTTACATATTAGAGAGCCTGAGTGAAGGCTGTGAACTGCTATTTTTGGAATGGCACTATTCAAGATGATCCTAAACAGGTAGAAGCAAAGCTTTTCTCCACGCTGTGCTTTCATTCAATGGGTGATACCGTTATTCTCTCTCAGCTGTGGCAAAATTTTAAAAGCCCTCCCAGGAAGATCTGACTTACAGCTAGAGGGCTGCTGAGTTCAGCATGGGCATTCTTTAATTACCTTTGAGAGAAAGCTTGAGTACAGGCCACAAACTGCAATGCTTGAACAGTCACTTAAGCACTCAAAGGAAGAGGTTCCCACCCCACTGTGTTTTTAGTCAATGGAAGTTATAGATATTTTCTCCTAGCAGTAGTGAAGATGATGATAATTCTCATGTGAAGATTTTATGCACCGCTAATGGCAACCTCTGTTCAGTAAGCACATTCTTTCACTTACTGTGAGACAGAGCCTGGGTGAAGGCCATGAGCTGTAATGCTTGAAAAGGTACTTTTCAGTGAAGATCATTAACAACTACAAGCAAGAGTTTTTCTTCACAGTGTGCTTTAAGTGAATTGAGATTATAGAGATTCTCTTCCTTGTGTAGCGAAAAGTTTAAAACTTCTCATAGGACGATGTTCCCTAACAGCAACTGGGAAACTGAGTTCAGCAAGAATAGTCTTTCCTCACATGTAAGAGAGAGCCTGAATGAAGGATGTGAACTGCAAGGTTTGAAAAGTCACTTTTCAAGATGATCCTAAACAGATACAAGGTTTAAGTTTCCAGGATATAGGTTGGATCCATAATTTTGGAAGTCTACGTGGTAGTTATCCTATTGGGGTCTGCCACAAACTGCATTTAGTATCTTTTTCCACCACTAACACCATCAATAACTTTGGATCTGTAGGACTCGAGCATGAGCATCAGGGCCACTGCATTTCAGCCAAGACCTACTGCAGAGTCCTTTCCAGATATATCCCCATCATACTTGCCACTTTGCGTGTCACCCAGGTTATTGACTGGAGAAGTCTTTACAGATGTGGAAAATGTTGCTTCCAAAACCACAGAGACCTGTCAGGTGTTATCTTTCCTTCTTTATGATGAGAAGTGCAAGATAATTTGCCCCTTGCTTTGGAGGAGATATCTTCTAATACCACAGGATACTTGTCTCTTAAAACTTTTACTGATATGCTCAGCCACTGAATCTTCACTGTTTATCTCACATCCTTGAGCACATCTACAGCCTCCATCACACTTGCAGATTGTTTCTCAGCCACTGTGATTAGCACAATGACATTGATTTAGTGGAGCATCATGATATTATACGTGTTGTCCATATGCTCCATTCTAGGAACAGATAATGATGGGGGACTAAAGACACCCATTACCCTGGATAAGACTATAGATATATACTATTGCCCATCACAAGTGAATGAGAATGTTTCTAGTTATTTATGCTAGAGATGGAAAAGAGTACAATATTAGCTGTGGATTTTTCATATATGGACTTTATTATGATGAGATACATTCCCTTTATATCTACTTTGTTGAGAATTTTTATTATAAATGGATGTCAAATTTTGTCAGCTGCCTTTTCTGCATTTATTGAGGTAATCACATAATTTTATCCTTCATTTTGTTATTATGGTATATCACATTGATGGATTTGTGATTGTTGAACCAACCAACTGGGAATAAATCCCACTTGATTATGGTGCATTGTCCTTTTAATGTATTATTGCATTTAGCTTGATACTATTTTGTTGAAGATTTTGAGTCTATGTTTATCAAGGATATTGGCCTGTAGTTTTATTTTTTCTCATGTCTTCATCTTGTTTTGGTATCATGGTAACACAGGATTCATAATGAGTTTGGAACCTTTCTCTCTTCTTCAATTTTGGGGAAGAGTTTGAGAAAGATAGGCATTAAATCTTTTTTGAATGTTTGGTAGATTTCAGTGGTGAAGTCATCTGGTCCTGGACTTTTATTTGTTGGAAGGTTTTTAATTACTGATTCAATCTCTTCGCTAATAATTTGTGTATTCAGATTTTCTACTTCTTCATGATTCATTCATGGGAGATTTTAAATTTCTAGAAATTTATCCATTTATTGGATAAATCTAGGTAGTCTGATTTGTTGGCACATAATTATTTGTGGTAATCTCTTATGATCTTTTGTATACCTGTACTATCAGTTGTAATTTCACCTCTTTCATTTCTGATTTTATTTGATCCTCCTCTCTTTTTTTCTCAATGAGTCTAGCTAAAGTTTTGTCAATTTTGTGTATCTTTTCAAAGAGCCACCCCTTCATTTTACTGATCTTTGCTATTGTCTTTTTTAGTCTCTATTTCATTTATTTCCACTCTGATCTTTATTATTTTTCTCCTTCTGCCAACTTTGGATTTTGCTTGTTCTTCTATTTATCCTTCCTTTAGGTGTAAATTTAAATTCCTTATTTGATATTTTTCTTGTTTTTTGATGTAGGCCGGCTTTGCTATGAACTTTCCTTTTAGAACCTCTTTTGCTGTATCTCGTAGATTTTGGTATGCCATATTTCTGTTTTCATTTTTTTCTAGGTATTTTTTGAGTTCTCTTTTTATTTCTTCTATGACTCAGTAATTGTTCAGTAACATAGTTTTTAATCTCCACCCATTTGTGGGTTTTCCAGTTTTCTTCTTGGAATTGATTTCTACTTTCATACCGTTGTGCTTGGAAAAGATGCTTGATATGATTTCAATCTTCTTGAATTTATTGAGACTTGTTTTGTGACCTAACCTGAGATCTACTCTTGAGAATGTTTCATGTGCACTTGAGAAGAATGTGTATTCTGCTCCTTTTGGTCTAATATGCAGTTTAAGGCCAATGTTTCCTTATTTATTTTCTGTCTGGATGATCTATTCATAGATGTTAATGGGGTGTTGAAGTCACCTAATTTTATTGTATTGCTGTCAGTTTCTCCCTTTAGGTCTGTTAATGTTTGCTTGTATATTCTGGCACTCCTATGTTGTGCATGTATATTTATAAATGTTACGTGTTCTTCTGGCTAGACCTTTTTATCATGATGTAGTGCTCCTCTTTGTCTTTTATTACAAACTTAGTTTTAAAGTCTATTTTGTCTGATATGAGTATAACTACAGCAGCTCTCTTTGTGTTTCTATTTGCACGTTATAGTTTTCTATTACTTCACCTGCATTCTGTGTGTCCTTACATCTAAATTGTGTCACTTGTGGGCAGTGTATAGATTTTTTTTTTTGTCTCTTCAGCCACTCTGTCTTTTGATTGGAGAATTTAGTCTATTTACATTTAAAATAATTATTAATAGATATGTACTTATTGCCATTTTGTTAATTGTTTTCTGGCTGTTTTTATAGATCCCCCCATCCCTTTCCTCTTCTCTTTCTTCTCTTGTGCTTTAATGACTTTGTATAGTGTTATGTTTAGATTACTTTGTCATTTTCTTTTGTGTATTTACTATAAGGTTTTTTGTGTCTGTGATTACCATGAGTTTCACATATATCATTCCATGTATATAATAGTCTATTTTAAGTTGATAGCAACTTAAATTTTAACATGTTCCAAAACTCTACATTTTTAATCTCCTCCATGTTTTATGTTTTTGGATGTCACTTTTTGCATCTTTTCATTTTATTAATCTCTTAAGTAATTACGGTAGTTTTAGTTAATTTTACTACTTTTGTCTTTCAACCTTCTTAGTAGCTTTATAAGTAATAAATCCACTTCTTTTACCATATATTTACCGTTTCCAGTGAGATTTTTATTTTTGTATTCTTTCCTGTTATTAATAGTGCCATTTCTTTTCAGCTTAAAGAAGTCCTTTTAATATTTCTTGTATGGCTTGCTTATTAGTGATAAACTCCTTTAGTTTTTACTTGTCTGGAAAACCCCTTTCTCTTTAAATCTGAGTGACAACCTTGTTGTGAAGAGTATTCTTATTTGGAAGTTTTTTGGTTTTTTCCTCTCTTCTGTCCAGCAAAGTTTCTACTGAGAAATCTGCTGATAGCATTATGGGGTTTGCGTTATATATAGAAATTTGTTTTTCTCTTGCTGCTTCCAAGCTTATCTTTAACTTTTTAATTATAATATGTCTTGGTGTGGATCTCTTTGGGTTCATCTTATTTGGGACTCTCTGGGCTTTCTGGATCTGGTTGTCTGTTTTCTTCCCCAGGTTATGGAAATTTTCAGCCATTATTTCTTTAGATAAGTTTTCCACCCCTTTCTCTCTCTTTTCTCCTTCTGCGATCCCTATAATATGAATGTTGTTTTGCTTGATGTTGTCTCATAAGTCCTTTAAGTTACCTTTATTTAAAAAAATTTTTTTTGTCTTTTTGTTGCTTTGTCTGAGTAAGTTCTATTGATTTGTCTTTCAGTTTGTTGGTCCATTCTTTGGCTTCATCCAGTCAGCTGTTGAATCTCTTTAGTGTGTTTTTCAGTTCAGTTATTGTATTCTTCAGCTCTATTACTTTTGTTGGAAACTTTTTTTATATATATTTTATATCTCCTTGTTGAATTTCTCAATGTTCATCCATTCTTCTCCCGAGTTCAGTAAGCATCTGCATGACTATTACTTTGAATTTCTTATTAGGTCTATTATTTATCTCCATATCCCTAAGGTCTTTTTCTGGAATTTGTCTTGTGCTCTCATTTGGAACATACTTCCCTCTCCTCTCATTTTCCTTGATTCTTCATGTTTGTTTTTATGTATTAGGCAAAATAGCTACTTTGTCAATCTTAAAAAGGTGGCCTTGTTTAATTCTTGTGATGATCCTTCTCATTCAACTTTGTCCTTCCTCCTAGTTGTCTCTCAAACTTTTGTAATTGTCCTGACCACCTGATTTATTCGTGATATGCCCCCATTTTTGAGGGTGTTCCAAGACTTCACAGGGTTCAAAGGGCAGGAATCTCATTTAGCACCTAATTTCAGCTTGATTGGAAGCCAGACCCTCAGACAGCAGCTTTTAATGTATACAATATATATAGTCCTCTGGGGCCACAATCTTTATGCCTGCTGGCCCCCAGACCAGGAGATCTGGAGGTGTCCCCTGGGAAATTATGCAGAAACTGGGACTCCAGATGAGTCTGTAAGCTCCTGTATGGGAAGTCTCATCAAGCTGTAGTGAGGCCAAGAGGGTGCAGAAGGATGACATGTCCCTGCTTATGTTCTCTGGGAGCACCTCCTTAACATCTAGGTATGTGTTTCCCTTTCCCTCACTCTGAAGCTCCAGGTTAAGTAAATAGGCCTTTTTCACTGGAAAAAGCATTGTGTTTTAGTCTGTTGTCTGTACAGTGCAGGAAGGAAGTGCAATAATGTCTTGACTGTGCATCCCCACTTGCTTCAAAAATGCAGCCAGAGGTGAAGTCAGCATCATGGCAGAGTGAGATTTCCCATAAACTCTTTCCCCAATAAGACACAACAAAAGGAATAGTCATAGACCAACAACGGACTCCTAGACAGTGAAAAGAAATCTCAGAAAGATCCACACTGCCACACATCTGAGAGTGGAATGTGCTGGGCCCCCTGAGGAAGTGGGGAGAGGTAAGGAGAACTCCTCTCCCTCCCCATCAGATTAGCGATCCCGGTCCTCGCGGCTCCCAGAGATGGGGTAGGGGTGGCTGTCTGTGGGTAAACCATAGCTCTTTGGGGTCTCTCAGCCAGTGGGAAACTCCCACACAGAGGACTCAGAACTGCTACAGGGGTACCATCAACATCTGAGCATCCCAAGAGAGCAGATAACGAGGGGTGAGTGAGAAGCCCCCCACACCAGCGACCCAGTGGGCAAAAGAGAGACCCCCTCCCCCCGCATACTGGACACTGCAGCTCAGCTGACCAGACCAGACTAAGTGGCTGGTGGATCACAGTGAACAGCTGAGGCAGAGTGCAGGGGCCTCAGATTACACAGCCCTTAACCCCCACATGGTGGTGGCAGGTGGAAATTGCAACCAGATATTTCCAGGATGAGGAAAAATGAAGCCAATACAGGAACCACAATGCAAAGGTGCATGAAATCACCAGACCAGAAGGAAAATGACAAGCATCCAGAAATGAACCCTGAAGTCACAGAAATCCATAACCTAAATGACAGAGATTTCAAAATAGCTATCATAAAAAAACTCAATGAAATACCAGACAACACAGACAAATAATTCAATGAGATTAGGAGTTTCTTCACAAAAGAGATTGAAATCATAAAGAAAAACCAATCAGTACTGATGGAGATGAAGAACACAATGGAGGAGATAAAGGAGAATCTGGAATCTTTAAAGAACAGAGCTGGCAATATGGAGGAAAGATTTAGCATTATAGAGGATAGGAATATAGATATGCTCCAGATGGAAGAAGAGAGAGAACTAAGACTAAAAAGAAATGAAGAAAGTCTCTGAAAAATATCTGACTATATTAGGAAATGTAACATAAGAGTTATAGGTATTCCTGAGGGAGAGGAGAGGGAAAGAGGGACAGAGAGCCTATTCAAGGAAATAATAGCTGAGAACTTCCAAAATCTGGGGAAGGAGTAGGAAATACCGGTAAGTGAAGCCAAGAGGTTGCCCAAATATGTCAACAGGCAAAGGCCCACTCCACGACATGTAGCAGTAAGGTTGGCTAAAGTCAATTACAAAAAAACAATACTAAAGGCAGTGAGACAAAAACAAAAAATAATGTACAAAGGAACTCCCATCAGGCTCTCAGTGGATTTCTCAACAGAAACTTTACAGGCTAAGAGAGACTGGAATGATATATTCAAAATACTGAAAGACAAAAACTTTCAGCCAAGAATACTCTATCCAGCAAAAATATCCTTCAAATATGATAGAGAAATAGTAACTTTCCCAGATAAACAAAAGCTAAGGGAGTTCATGGCCACGAGACCCCTACTACAAGAAATACTCAAGAAGGCCCTCAGGCCTGAAAAAAGAAAAGAACGGGAATATAAAGCTTGGAGCAAGGAGAAAAATAGGTAGACAAAATCAGAAAAATAGTAAATCTTTACCAGAATAGGTTAGCAACCACTTAAATACCAAAATCAAAGATTAAAGGAAGGAATTCACCAAAATAAATATAACCTCATCACTGTAAACACACACCCACAACACAAGATAGAATAACATATAACAAGAATGACTTAGAAGGGGAAGAGGAAAGTGATTGAATTGACTTAGTATAAGGAAATAAGAGGCCATCAGATAATGGACTATCTCATACACAAGATTTTTTATACAAACTTCAAGGTAACCACTAAGCAAATAATCAAAATAAAATCACATATGATAAACAGAGAGAAAACTAAAAGAGTCATAAGACAGAATAACCAAACTGAATTGGCAGTATGAAACAAATGGGACAAGAAACAAGGAAATGCAAACAAACTGGAAAATAAGAGACAAAAGGGCAACATTAAGCCCTCATACGTCAATAATTACCCTAAATGTAAATGTATGGAACCCTTCAATCAAAAGATACAGAGTGGCAGGATGGATTAAAAAGCAAGACCAAGCAACGTGCTGCCTCCAGGAAACACATCTCAGCTCTAAAGATAAGCACAGGCTCAGAGTGAAAGGATGGAACAAAATACTCCAAGCTGATGGCAAACAAAAGAAAGCAGGTGTTGCCATACTCATATCAGACAAAGTAGACTCCAAGATAAAATGGGTTAAGAGAAACAGAGAAGGGAAATATATAATGATAAAAGGGACACTCCACTAAGAAGACATATCACTTATAAATATATATGCACCTAACATAGGAGCACCAAACTACATAAGGCAACTATTAACAAACCTAAAAGGAGACATTAACAACAACATAATAATAGTAGGGGATCTCAATATCACACTTACATCAATGGATATATCATCCAGACAAAAAGTCAATAAAGAAATAATGGACTTAAATGATAAACTGGACGAGAAGGACCTAGTAGACATATACAGAGCACTCCATCCAAAAACAGCTGACTATACATTCTTCTCAAGCACGCATGGAACATTCTCAAGGATAGACCATATGTTAGGAAGCAGAGCAAGCCTCAATAAATTTAAGAAGAATGAAATCATAACAAGCATATTTTCAGACCATAATGCTATGAAGCTTGAAATCAACCACGAAAAAAAAACTGGGAAAGTGACAAAAATGTGGAGATTAAACAAGATGCTACTGAACAACCAATGGATCACTGATGAAATTAAAGGAGAAATCAAAAACTATCTGGAAACAAATGAAAATGATAATATGCCATTCCAAATCATATCGGATGCAGCAAATGTGGTCCTGAAAGGGAAACTCATAGTGATACAAGCCCACCTTAACAAACAAGAAAAAGCCCAAATAAGCAACCTTAAATTACACCCAGCATAACTAGACAAAGAACAAAGCCCAAAGTCAGCAGAAGGAGATAAATAATAAAAATCAGAACAGAAACAAATGATATTGAGACCAAAAAAACAGTAAAAAGGATTAATGAAACAAAGAGTTGGTTCTTTGAGAAGATAAACAATATTGACAAACCCTTAGCCAGACTTACTAAGAAAAACACAGAAAAGTCTCAAGTAAATAAAATTAGAAATGAAAGAGGAGAAACTAAAATGGATACCATGGAAATACAAAGGATTATAAGAGTATACTATGAGAAATTATATGCCAACAAATTGGACAATCTAGAAGAAATGGATAAATTCTTAGACTCATACAACCTCCCAAAACTGAACCAAGAAGAAATGGAGACTCTGAATAGACCAATCACAAGTAAAGAGATTGAAATAATAATCAAAAACCTCCGAAAAAATAAAAGTCCAGGACCAGATGGCTTCTCCGGTGAATTTTACCAAACATTCAAAGAAGATTTAATACCCATCCTTCTCAAACTATTCCAAAAAATAGAGGCAGATGGAACACTTCCTAACACATTCTATGAGGCCAACATCACCTTGATACCAAAGCCAGACAAAGACAATACAAAGAAGAAAAATTACAGGCCAATATCGCTGATGAACATAGATGCAAAAATCCTCAACAAAATATTGGCAAACTGAATACAGCAATACATTAAAAAGATCATATACCATGATCAAGTGGGATTTATACCAGGGACGCAGGGATGGTTCAACAACTGCAAATCAATCAACGTGATACATCACATCAACAAAACAAAGAATAAAAACCACATGGTCATCTCAATAGATGCAGAGAAGGCATTTGACAAAATACAACATCCATTTATGATAAAAATTCAAGAAAATGGGTATAGAAGGAAAGTATCTCAACATAATAAAGGCTGTTTATGACAAACCTACAGCCAACATCATACTCTATGGGGAAAGACTGAAAGCCATTCCTTTGAGAACAGGAATGGGGAAGGGCTGCCCACTCTCACCACTCCTATTCAACATAGTACTGGAGGTTTTGGCCAGAGCAATTAGTCAAGAAAAAGGAATAAAAGGAATCCAAACAGGCAACGAAGAAGTGAAACTCTCACTATTTGCAGATCACATGATTTTATATATAGAAAACCCTAAAGAATCCATTGGAAAACTCTTAGAAATAATCAACAACTACAGCAAAGTTGCAGGGTGCAAAATCAATCTAAAAAAAATCAGTTGCATTTCTGTATGCTAATAATGAACTAACAGAAAGAGAGCTCAAAAAGATAATACCATTTACAATTGCATCAAAAAGAATAAAATATCTAGGAATAAATCTTACCAAGGAGGTGAAAGACTTATACAATGTAAACTACAAGACATTATTGAAAGAAATTCATGATGACATAAAGAAATGGAAAGGCAACCCATGCACATGGATTGGAAGAATAAACATAGTTAAAATGTCTATATTACCTAAAGCAATCTACAGATTCAATGCAATCCCAATCAGAATCCCAATGACATTCTTCACTGAAATAGAAGAAAGAATACTAAAATTCATATGGGGCAACAAAAGACCTCAAATATTTAAAGCAATCCTAAGAAAAAAGAACAAAGCTGGAGGCATCGCAATCCCTGACTTCAAAACATACTACAAAGCAATAGCAATCAAAACAGCATGGTACTGGTACAAAAACAGACACACAGATCAATGGAACAGAATTGAAAGCCCAGAAATAAAACCACACATATTCGGACAGCTAATTTTCGACAAAGGAGCTAAGAACATGCAATGGAGAAAGGAAAGTCTCTTCAATAAATGGTGTTGGGAAAACTGGACAGCCACATGCAAAAGAATGAAAGTGGATCATCTGCTATCACCATTCATAAAAATGAACTCAAAATGGATCAAAGACCTGAAGGTGAGATGTGAAACTATAAAATTCATAGAAGAAAATATAGGCAACACACTATTTGACATTAGTCATAAAGGAATCTTTTCGGATGCCATGCCTACCCAGACTAGGGAAACTAAAGAAAAAATAAGCAAGTGGAGCTTTATCAGATTTTAAAGAGCTTCTACAAGACAAATGAAACCAGAATCAAGATGAACAGACAAACCACCAGCTGGGAGAGAATATTTGCAAAACATACATCTGACAAGGGGTTGCTCTCCATAATATATAAAGAACTCACACAACTGAACAACAAAAAAACAAACAACCCGATCAAATAACGGGCAGAGGAAGTGAACAGACACTTCTCCAAAGAAGATATACAGATGGCCAATAGGCACATGAAAAGATCTTCAACATCACTAATCACTAGGGAAATGCAAATCAAAACAACACTAAGATATCCCCTCATGCCCATTAGAATGGCTATAATCACCAAGACAAAAAACAACAAATGTTGGAGAGGATGTGGAGAAAAAGGAACCCTCATACGCAGCTGGTGGGAATGCAAACTGGTGCAGCCTCTATGGAAAACGATATGGAGATTCCTCAAAAAATTAAAAATAGAAATACCCTATGATCCAGCTATCCCACTACTAGGAATCTATCCAACGAACCTGAAATCAACAATCCAAAGAGGCTTATGCACCCCTATGTTCATTGCAGCATTATTCACTATAACCAAGAAGGAGAAGCAACCTAAGTGTCCCTCAAATGATGATTGGATCAAGAAGATGTGGTGTATATATAAATGGAATACTACTCAGCCATAAAAAAAGGCAAAATCGTCCCATTTGCAACAACATGGATGGGCCTGGAGGGTATTATCTTAAGTGAAATAAGCCAGAAAAAGAAAGACAAACCCTGTATGATCTCACTCATATGTGGAATATAAACCAACACATGGACAGAGAAAACTGTATTGTGGTTACCAGGGGCAATGGGGGTAGGGGGTGGGCACAAGTGGTGAAGGGAGACACATATATGGTGATGGACAAACAAAAATGTACAACCCAAAATTTCACAATGTTATAAACTATTAAGACATCAATTAAAAACAATGCAGGTAGAGAGTGCCTTGTCTGTGTGCGCATGCTGGTTTTAGGTTGGTAGTGGGAGAATGACATGAATGCTTGAACTTGTCAGCCCCAGCCAAAAAGTAGGGGAGTGTTGCAACCAACCATGCTCTCCAGTTTCAGCAGGACAGTGAGATAGTGCCACAACCACTCACTTCTGCCTGTCCTAGCTAGGTGGAGACAGGGTCCTGTCTAAGGTCATCTTCTTGTGGTAGCAGGTTAGATGGGGAGTGCAATAATGATATCTGACAGAGCTTTTTTTTTTTTTTTTTTTTAAAGATTTTATTTATTCATTTTTTTCCCCCCAAAGCCCCAGCAGATAGTTGTATGTCATAGGTTCACATCCTTCTAGTTGCTGTACGTGGGACCCGGCCTCGCGCTGGACGGAGAAGTGGTGCCTTGGGGCGCGCCCGGGATCCGAACCCAGGCCGCCAGCATCAGAGCGCGCGCACTTAACCGCTAAGCCACAGAGCCGGCCCTCTGACAGAGCTTTTATCCCCAGGGCTCATTTCAACTGTCTCCCGTCCCTCCAGCCAATGATATTTGGTTATCAAATGAATCTCCTTCATATGTAGTCTAGGCACTTTACAAACTGCTGGGATTTTTTGCTCGGTCTGTGAGTGAGAGGACACTTGCACTCTTTAAGATGGGAGTCTCAATTTCCTATATGTAGCTGTAGGTTTGGTGCGTCTGTGGATGGAGGTGAGCTTAGAGTCTTCTTATGATGCTATCTTGGACCTTGCCCTCAATAATGCTTTTTTATAGTGTCCCATAATTTATGTAGGGGCTTTTTCACTCTTTTTTATTCTAATTTCTTTTTTTTCTCCTCTGACTGGATAATATCGAGAGATTTATCTTCAAGTTTGCAGATTTGTTCTTCTGCCTGTTTGCAACTGCTTTGGAAGCTCTCTATTGCGTTGGTCATTTTATTCACTGCGTTCTTCTTCTCCAGAATTTATGTTTGGTGAATTTTATTATTTTTATCTCTTTGTTTAAATTATTGTTTTGTTCCTGCATTGTTTTCATGAATTTGTGAGTTGTTTATTTGTGTTTTCTTGAATTTCCTCCAGCATCCTTAAACTAAATATTTTTGATTTTAGTTCATGTAATTCATATATCTCCATTTCTTTGGAGTCAGTTAGTGGAAATTATTGTGTTCCTTAGGCAGTGTCATGTTTCCTTTATTTTTCACACTTCTGGTGGCTTTGCATTGATTTTTGTGCATTTGCAGTTTTAGGCACCTCTTCCAGCCTTTTTGGACTAGCTTCAGTGGAAAAAATTTTCAAGTGAAGCTGGCTGTGAACATGCCATGTGGGTACTGTGCAGTGCCTTCGGTTTACAGGATGGCATAGTGGACAAGACATTGTGCAGTCCCATCAGCCGAGGTCAACATTGACACAGACTGCAGGCGACATCTCTGACCAAAACTGTAGAAGTCCTGTGGGTGGCAATGGTGGCTAGAGCTATTGTGATCCTTGAAGGTGAATGCTGTTGGGGTCTTTCTGTTTTCTTTAATTTCCCCTGGGAGGAAGTTCTAGCAAGGTGATGACTCTTGGTGCCTGCTCTACATCACTGAGGAGATGTTAGCTGAGGGCTTTTCATATATGGCCTTTATTATGTTGAAGTAATTTTCCTCCAACCCTAGTTTGTTGAGAATATTTATCATAAAAGTGTATTAAATTTTATCAAACATTTTTGCATCTATTGAGATAATCATGATTTTTATCCTTCATTCTGTTAATGAAGTGTATCACATTAATTGATTTTTTATTTTAATTTGTTTGAAACTTTTACAGCTTTATTTAGATATATTTGACTTTTAACATTGTGTAAGTTTAAGGTTTACAATGTGATGATTTGATATATGTAAATATTACAAACTTATTACTCCAATAATTTTAGTTAACGCATCTGTCACCTCACATAGTTACAATTTGTGTGTGTTTCCTAAGAACTTTGCAGACCTACTCCTTAGCAACTTCCATATATACAATACAGTATTGCTATCTATAGCCACCATGCTCTGTGTTACATCCCTAGAAGTCATTTATCTTATAATTGGACGTTTGTGCCCTTTGACCACTTTTACTCCTTTTCCCCACCATCCCCCCTGCCATTGGCAGACATCAATCCAGTCTCTGAGAGGTTTTTTTTTTTTTTAAGATTTCACGTATAAGTGAGATCGTGCAGTATTTGCCTTTCTCTGTCAGACTTATTTCACTTGGTGTACAGAAATAAATGAAGTAGAGACAAGGAAAAAAATAGAAAAGATCGATGAAACTGAAGCTTGGCTTTTAGAAAACATAACAAATTTGAGAAATGTTTAACTTAACTACTAAGAAAGGAAAGAGAAGATTCAAATAAATAAATTCAGAAACGAGAGAAGACATTAAAAATAATCTCACCAAAATATATAGGCTCATAAGAGACCAATACGAACAATTATGCAACAAAACAGATAACCTGCAAGAAATGGATAAATATCTATAAAAATACAATGTACCAAGACCACATCATAAATAAGTAGAAAATGTGAGTAGTCCTATAAGTAGTAAACAGATTGAGTCAGTAATCAAAATTCTCTCAACCAAAAAAGTCCAGGATCAAATGGTTTTACTGATCAATTTTATGAAACATTTAAAGAAGAATGAATAGTTCCAGTTCAAGATAGCAATGTAGGAAGATCTGAAACTCACCTCCTCTGACAGTCACACCAAATCTGCAGCTACATGTGCAACAATTTCCTCTGAAAACAGAAAGAAAACCAAAAACTATGTGAGTCATTTCTACATATAAAGTAAATGAGGAGGAAAAAAAAAACACATTGAAGTGGGTAGGAGAGGTTGAGACACAATCTCACCACAAACACCAGCCCTGCCACAGCAACCCACAATGGACAGTGAACTCAAAACCTGGAGCTTCTCCCTGAGCAGTGAAGTGCTTGAACCCCACACTGGAAACCTTAACTTTTAAGACTTGCACCTGAGAAATGAGCCCCAAAACATCTAGTTTTGAAGCCAAAGGGGCTCATATTTACAAGATGCACAAGGTTATAGTAAACTGATAAATGATTCGTAAAGGGCTCATATGTGCCATTTTCCCTTCCCATAGCCCAGGGCAGAGGCAGATTAGTGAAAAGTGCCCAGATTTTCTGTGAAAGAGGCATATTTGCTTATCTTAAGGCATCAGCCAAAGTGGCAGGCATCTAATTTAACACACATCTAGAGGCCTCCAGGGACAGAGCCCGGCAAGTGTCATCTTTGTCCTCCTGCTCTGCTTCACTCCAGCTCATCAGTAACTTTCCAAAAGTAGCCTATATCCTTGACTAGCATCCCAATTTTTGTGACTGCCATGAAAGGACAATCTAGATTGTCTTGCTTTGGTGGCCAACGAGTTTATGCTCATGGAATCCACAGGACTGTAACAAAAAGAGAAAGAGCTCTTAACTGGCTACCACTCCATAGGGCAAAACAACAGGCAACAGACTGAGGCACCCGGTCTTTCTGTAAAAGAGACTTATTAGTTTGTCTTCATAGCTGTGGCCAGAGGGGCAGGCTTCTAATTAAATACGCATCTAAGAGACCAGTGTAATCCTCTCCAGAGACCTAAGAGGGCACGTGATATCTTTGCATACTCCCTCTGCCATGATCCAGAGCACCAGTAACTCCCAGAGAAGAGCCTGTATATATGTCTGGGGCCCTGATTTTTGTGGCTGCAGCCTAGAGAATTCCTCTTGATTTCTTGGCACTGGTGGCCAGCAGGACTTGCATTCCTGGGTCCCATGGGACTGTAACAAACAGAGAGTTCTTAGCTGACTACCAGCACCAGGCCATAACACATGCAGCAGATTGAAACACATCTCTAGTCATTCTGTGAAGAAGGTCTTTTTGTTTGTCCTGGAGATACGGCTTGAGGGGAAGGCTTCTGGTTTTGCCTATATCTTGGGGCCTATGAGCTGCTTTCTGGGGATGGAGGCTAGTGGATGTCATCACTATGTTCTCCCTCTGTCTTACTTCAGGTCACCGGTATCTCCCAGAAATGCATGCTCATCTACCACCTTTATTTTTGCAAATTCTCCCTAGAAGACACATCTAGATTGCTTGGTTCTGGTGGCCAGCGGGTCTTAGAATTGAGTATTGAAATATTTTCATACTTCAAGTGGTTGCTTGAATGTCTGGCTTCCAATCAGCCTGAATCTAGGTACTGACTGAGATTCCCTTCATTGGGGCACTGACACTTGTTGAAACATCCTCAGCTACTGGGATCCACAATATATAAAATAAGATGCTTGGACAATCACAAAGCTTTGAGACAACCCAAAACTAAGATGTGGTTGAACAATAAGTTTCAATTCCTACACAAGGACACTTCTTCAAGACTTGGAGATGTGGCTGTTTTATCTAATGCATAGAAACCAACAAGAAATGAATATATTACAAATAAAAAAAAACTCAGAAAAAGTTCTTAATGAAACAGAGATAAATAATTCACTTAACAAAGAGTTCAAAATAATGGTCATAACAATACTCATTGTGCTTGGGACAAGAATGGATAAATAGCAAGAACTTCAACAAAGAAAAATATGAGAAAGTACCAAATAGAAGGCACAAAACTGAAGAATACAATAACTGAACTGAAAAAAACACTAGAGAATTGTTAAAGCAGACTAGATAAAACAGAAAACTAGATCAGTGAACTGAAAGAAAGGCAGTGCTACTTACCCAATCAGAGCAGGAGAAACAAACAAAAAAAAGAATTAAAAAAGTGAAGGTAGCTTAAGGAACTAAAAGGACAGCATCAAGTGGACTAACATTCACATTATAGGGGTCCTAAAATCCAAAGAGACCCACACCAGGGTAAATTATAATTAAAATTTCAAAAGTTACAAACAAGGAGAGATTCTTAAAAGCAGCAAAAGAAAATCAACTTGTTATGTACACAGGAACCCCCATAAAACAATCAGTATATTTGTAGAAGTTTGGAGGCCAGAAGTGTGTGGAACAAAGTATTGAGAGTACTGAAAGGAAAAAAACTTCCAACCAAGAATAGTCTACTTGGCAAAGTTGATTTTTAGAATTGAAGGAGGGATAAAGAGTTTTCTAGACAAATAAAGGTTAAAAGAGTTCATCACCACTAAACTAGCCTTTCAAGAAATTTTAAGGGGACTTTTTAAACCTGAAATGAAAGATCACTAATTAGTAACAGAAAAACATATGAAAATATATTTCACCGGTAAAGATAAATATATAGTAAAACACAAAATCATCTAAACTTGTAAACGTGGTGGATTTATAACTCATAAAGCTAGTATAAATGTTAAAAGAAAGGAGTAGTAAAAGTAACTGTAACTACAAAAATTTGTTAAGTGAGACACAAGGTGAAAATATGTAAATTTTAACAACAAAAGCAAAATGTGGAGAGCAGAGAGTAAAATTTAAGCTTCAGGATGTGTTCAAATTTAAGTTGTTTTGAATTGAAAATAGACTATTATAAATATAGGTTGTTATATGTAAGCCTAATGGTAACCACAAAGCAAAAGTCTATAGAAGATAAAAGATAAAGAGAAAGAAACCTAAGCATACCACTAAAGAGTCATCAAACCACAAAGAAAAAGAAAAAAAAAAAAAAAGAAACACAGGAAATAGAAAATAGCCATAAAAATTAATAAAATGGCAGAGTACATACATATCATTTATTACTTTAAATACAAATTGACTAAATTTTCCACCAAATAACATAGAGTCATTGAATAACTAAAAAAAGAAGCTCCATCTAGATGCAGCCTGCAAGAGACTCTCTTCAGATGTGAGGACACACATATGCTGGAAGTGATGGGATGGAAAATGATAACAAAAAACTAGATAGGTGTACTAATATCATACAAAATAGACTTTAAAACAAAGACTGTGATGAGACAAAGAAAAGTGTTACATAACGATAAAGAGGTCATTCCAAAAAGAGGATATAACATTTGTAAATATATATACACACAACAAAGGAAGAACTAAATACATAGAGCAAATATCAACAGACTGAAATGGAGAAATAGACAGCAATCTAACGGTAATGGACTTTAATACCCTGCTTTCTTCAATGGATAAATCATCCAACAGAAAATTCATAAGAAAATATTGGCCTTAAAGGACATGTTAAACCAGATGTAAATAACATATATACAGAACATTGTATCCAAAAGCAGCAAGATAAACATTCTTCTAAGAATATATGAAACATTCTTCAGGATAGATCATATGTTAGGCCACAAAGGAAGTGGCATATTGAAGCATATTTAAGAAGATTGGAAGTAGAGGCGGAGTCAAGATAGTGGCGTAAGCAGACTCTGAACTCACCTCCTCCCGTGGACACAGCCAATTTACAACTACTCATGGAAAAATTACCCCTGAGACAGAACTGAAAACTGGATAAGAGGAACTCCTGCAACAATGGACAATACTAACTGAGGTGGAAGAGGCAGAGACTCCCTTCTGGAGAGGAAAACACCGCCTTCACAAGCCGCCAGCTTCACGGCCGCCAGGAGCAGCCCACAGGTACGCAGCCCTCCCTGGAGGCGCGGGGCCCTGAGCCGGGGAGCGCCCCTGCTGTGGGCATTTTGTGGACCCAGCACAATCGAGACCAGCAGCATAATATTTGACTTTGCCTGCTACTAAAACATTGGGAAGTACCCCAAAAAAACCCGGTTCACAAAGAAACTAAAACTGGCTCTTAAAGGGCCCACGTGCAAACTCACCCGTTTCAGAAAGCATCCTAAAATCACCAGAAAGAAAGGTGCACAGTGCTGTGGTGAAAAGAGACTCACCTAATAGGCCCTGAGTGCATCTCGGTGAGAGGTGAGACCTCTCCAGGGACTGGGAGATTGGCAGCGGCCATTGTTGTGGCCTGGTGTGGGCATGCTGACACAGACGCCATTGGAGTTCTCCCTGGGGCCTGCTAGCCCAGGGTCTGCCCCACCTGCTACAGCACCGATTTAATCCAGCTCAGCCAGGGCAGGCAGCCCACCCTAGAGACTGGCCCCACCCAACAACAAGCCCTCAGGAAACTTGTGGGCCTGCATAGATTGGTGACTGGATTCTCTGCAGCCTGGCAACTGAGCCGACTTGAGCAGGGCAGGGTGTGCACAAGGAGTGGGTGGAGAGTGTGAGGCGGTGGCGGAGCGTGTGGGGCTCCCGCCATGGAGAGACTGGGTCCACTTGGGGAGGTCGGGGCGCTCACACGGGGCAGGACTGTGTTGACTATGTGTGTGGACCTGTGGGCGGCAGGGCTTGTCAGCTGCAGAAGAATTGTGCTTCTCAAAGACCCACATAAGAGGTTTGCCCCACCTTCCAAAGCCTGAAATGATTGGGTGCTCCTGTGCCTGAGGCAAGCCCCACCCAGCTGCAATCCTCAGAGAGCTGACAAGAGACCTAATAGGCTAGAGGCTTACAGCAATAGTAAGACCCTGAGCCTAACAACCTGCCACGCTGGGGGCCTACTCACTTAAAAGAAATACTGCAACACAAATGTGGTATTAGCACTTGCAGCCAACTGTGCTGGGGCTCCCCACACCTGATAAAGAGACTGAAGGTCTCACAACAACTACAAGCAGCTGAGCATTACAACAGCTGGCCAGGAGCATAACTCAGCCTCCCTGGGCGCCTATAGGGAGAGCTAACAAGCCACAATAGAAGGACACACGTAGCCCACATAGGGGTCACCCCTGGAACATTGAGAACTGAGGGAAGCACACTGGAAGCCTCCTAAGCCATCAGTTACATAAGGTCACCTATCCAAGAGCAGGAGACGTAGCTGACCTACCTAATACGTATACACAAGCACAGGGAAAGAGGTAAAATGAGGAGGCAAAAGAATACATTCCAAGTAAGGGAACAGGACAAAACCCCAGAAAAGGAACTAAGTGAAACAGAAATGAGCAACCTACCCGACAGAGAGTTCAAACTAAGAGTGTTAAGTATGCTCACTGATCTGGGGAGAAGAATAGATGAACTCAGTGAGAATGTCAACAAAGAAATGGAAGATATAAAAAGGAACCAATCAGAAATGAAGAATACAATACTGGAAATGAAAAATTCATTAGAGGGACTCAAAAGCAGAATAGAGGATACAGAAGAACGGATCTGTGAGCTGGACGAAAGACTAGAAGAAATTACCCAAGCTGAACAGGTAAAAGAGAAAAGAATTAAAAAGAGTGAGGACAGTGTAAGGGACCTCCGGGACAACATCAAGCGCACTAACATCCATGTTATAGGTGTCCCGGAAGGAGAAGAGCGAGACAAGGGGGCAGAGAATCTATTTTCTCTGACTGAAAGTGAAGGGATGTAAAAAGATACTCCACGCAAATGGCAATGAAAAGAAAGCTGGGGTAGCAGTACTCGTATCAGACAAAATAGACTTTAAAACAAAAACTGTAAAAAGAGACAAAGAAGGGCATTACATAATGATCAAGGAAACAATCCAACAAGAGGATATAACACTTGTAAATATCTATGCACCCAATGTAGGTGCACCTAAATATAAAAAGCAATTATTAACAGACATAAAAAGAGAAATAGACAGTAACACAATAATAGTAGGGGACTTTAACACTCCACTTACACCAATGGATAGATCATCCAAACAGAAGATCAATAAGGAAACATTGGCCTTAAACGACACACTAGAACAGATGGACCTAGTAGATATATACAGAACATTCCATCCAAAAACTGAAGAATACACATTCTTTTCAAATGCACATGGAACATTCTCCAGGATTGATCACATATCAGGCCACAAAACAAGTCTCCATAAATTTAAGAAGATTGAAATAATACCAAGCATCTTTTCTGACCACAACGGTATGAAACTAGAAATCAACTATAGGAAGAAAATCAGAAAAGCCACAAATAAGTGGAGATTAAACAAAACGCTACTGAACAACGACTGAGTTAATGAAGAAATCAAAAAATACCTGGAGACAAATGAAAATGAAAATACGACATGCCAGAATTTATGGGATACAGCAAAAGCGGTTTTAAGAGGGAAGTTTATAGCGATACAGGCCTATCTCAACAAACAAGAAAAATCTCAAATAAACAAATCTCAAATAAATCTAACAATGCACCTAAAGGAACTGGAAAAAGAAGAACAAACCAAGCCCCAAATCAGTAGAAGAAGGGAAATCATAAAAATCAGAGCAGAAATAAATGAAATAGAGACCAAAAAAACAATAGAAAAAATTAATAAAACCAAGAGCTGGTTCTTTGAAAAGATCAACAAAATTGACAAATCTTTAGCTAGACTCACCAAGAAAAAAAGAGAGAAGGCACAAATAAGTAAAATCAGAAATGAAAGAGGAGAGGTTACAACAGACACCTCAGAAATACAAAAGATTATAAGAGAATACTATGAAAAGCTATATGCCCACCAATTCGACAATCTGGAAGAAATGGATAAATTCTTAGACTCATACAACCTTCCAAAACTAGATCAAGAAGAAGTAGAGAATTTGAATAGACAAATCACCAGTAAGGAGATCGAAACAGTAATCAAAAACCTCCCCAAAAATAAAAGTCCAGGACCAGATGGCTGCCCTGGGGAATTCTACCAAACATTCAAAGAAGACTTAATACCTATCCTTCTCAAACCCTTCCAAAAAATTGAGGAGGGGGGGAAGCTCCCTAACTCATTCTATGAAGCTGACATTACCCTGATACCAAAACCAGACAAGGACAACACAAAAAAAGAAAATTACAGGCCAATATCACTGATGAACATTGATGCAAAGATCCTCAACAAAATACTAGCGAATCGCATACCACAATATGTTAAAATGATTATACACCATGATCAAGTGGGATTTATTCCAGGGATGCAGGGATGGTTTAACATTCACAAATCAATCAACGTAATACACCACATTAATAAAATGAAGAATAAAAATCACATGATCATCTCGATGCAGAGAAAGCATTTGACAAGATACAGCATCCATTTATGATAAAAACTCTGAACAAAATGAGTATAGAAGGAAAGTATCTCAACATAATAAAGACCATATATGAGAAACCCACAGCTAATATCATCCTCAATTGTGAGAAACTGAAAGCCATCCCTCTAAGAACAGGAACCAGACAAGGATGCCCACTGTCACCACTCTAATTTAACATAGTACTGGAAGTCCTAGCCAGAGCAATCAGGCAAGAGAAAGAAATAAAAGGGATCCAAACTGGAAAGGAAGAAGTGAAACTGTCACTATTTGCAGATGACATAATTTTATATATAGAAAACCCTAAAAAATCCACCAGAAAAATTTTAGAAGTAATAAACGAATATGGTAAAGTTGCAGGATACAAAATCAACATACAAAAATCAGTTGCATTTCTGTACACTAACAATGAAGTAGCAGAAAGAGAAATTAAGAATATCATCCCATTTACAATTGCAACAAAAAGAATAAAATATCTAGGAATAAACTTAACCAAAGAGGTGAACGATCTGTACACCGAAAACTATAAAACATTTCTGAAAGAAATTGAAGAAGACGCAAAGAAATGGAAAGATATTCCGTGCTCTTGGATTGGAAGAATGAACATAGTTAAGATGTCCATACTTCCTAAAGCCATCTATAGATTCAATGCAATCACTATCAAAGTTCCAACAACATTTTTCACAGAAATAGAACAAAGAATCCTAAAATTTATATGGAACAACAAAAGACCCCAAATAGCTAAAGGAATCCTGAGAAAAAAGAACAAAGCTGGAGGTATCACACTCCCTGATTTCAAAATATACTTCAAAGCTATAGTAACCAAAACAGCATGGTACTGGCACAAAAACAGACACACAGATCAATGGAATAGAATCAAAAGCCCAGAAATAAACCCACTCATCTATGGACAGCTAATCTTTGACAAAGGAGCCAAGAACATACAATGGGGAAAAGAAAGTCTCTTCAACAAATGGTGTTGGGAACACTGGATAGCCACATGCAAAAAAATGAAAGTAGACCCTTACCTTACACCATACACAAAAATTAACTCCAAATGGATTAAAGACTTGAATGTAAGACCTGAAACTGTGAAACTTCTAGAAGAAAACACAGGCAGTACACTCTTCCACATCGGTCTTAGCAACATCTTTTCAAACACCATGTCTGACCGGGGAAGAGAAACAATAGAAAAAATAAACAAATGGGACTACATCAAACTAAAAAGCTTCTGCACAGCAAAGGAAACCATCAACAAAACGAAAAGACAACCTAACAATTGGGAGAAGATATTTGCAAACCATACTTCTGATAAGGGGTTAATCTCCAAAATATATAAAGAACACATGCATCTCAACAACAAAAAAACTACCAACCCAATTAAAAAATGGGCAAAAGACCTGAACAGACATTTCTCCAAAGAAGATATACAGATGGCCAACAGAGACATGAAAAGATGTTCAAAATCACTATCAGGGAAATGCAAATCAAAACTACATTGAGATATCACCTCACGCCCGTCAGAATGGCTATAATTAACAAGACAGGAAACAAGATGTGTTGGAGAGGATGTGCAGAGAAGGGAACTCTCATACACTGCTTGTGGGAGCGCAAACTGGTGCAGCCACTATGGAAAACAGTGTGGAGATTCCTCAAAAAATCAAGGATAGAACTACCATATGATCCAGCTATTCCACTGTTGGGTATTTATCCAAAGAACTTGAAAACACCAATGCATAAAGGTACATGCACCCCTGTGTTCATTGCAGCATTATTCGCAATAGCCAAGACTTGAAAGCAACCTAAGTGCCCATCAAGGGACGAATGGATAAAGAAGCTGTGGTATATATACACAATGGAATACTACTCGGCCATAAGAAACGATGAAATCCAACCATTTGTGACAACATGGATGGACATTGAGGATATAATGCAAAGTGAAATATGTCAGAGGGAGAAGGTCAAATACCGTATGATTTCCTTCATTAAGTAGTAGATAATAACAACAATAAACAAACACATAGGGACAGAGACTGGATTGGTGGTTACCAGAGGGGAAGGGGGGAGGGAGGAGGGTGAAAAGGATAATTCGGTACGTGTGTGTGGTCACGGGTTGTAATTAGTATTTTGGTGGTGAACATGATGTAATCTATGCAGAAATAGAAGTACAATGATGTACACCTGAAATTTTTACAATGTCATAAACCAATGTTACTGCAATAAGCAAAAATTAAAAAAAAAAACAGAAGAGTGAAGTCATATTAAGAACGTCTTCTATTTACAATGATATGAAACTAGAACAGTTGCAAGAAGAAACCTAGAAAATTAGCAACTATTTGGAGATTAAACAGCATGCTACTGAACAACCAATGGATTAAAGAATAAATCAAAACAGAAATTAGAAAAATACCTTAGGAAAAAGGAAAATAAAATATACTAATACTTATGGGATGCAGCAAAATCAGTTTGAAGAAGAAAATTTAGTGATAAATGCCTACGTCAAGAAACAAAACCTCAAATAACCTAACTTCACCACTAAAGGAATTAGAAGAAAAAATGAAACCTAACTTTAGTAAAAGGAAGAAAACACCCAAGTCAGAGTGGAAATAAGTGAAATAGAGAATAAAAAAGAATATACAAAAGATCAATGAAACTAAGAGTTGGTTTTTGAAAAGATAAAATTCACAAACCCTCAGATATATTCACCACAAAAATAAGAGAGGACTTCAATAAATAAAATTAGAAATGATAGAGTAGACATCACAACTGATACCACAGAAATACAATGTATCATGAGACTACTACAAACAATCATATGCCAACAAATTTTATTTTTTATTCAGGTAACATTGGCTTACAACATTATATAAACTTAAGGTATACATCCTTATATTTCTGCTTCTGTATATTTTGTTCACTACCAAAAGTCTAGTTCTCATTTGTCACCATAAAAATTTTCCTCTTTACTCCTTTCACCCTCCTCCCATCTCCTTTCCCCTCTGGTAACCACCAACCCGTTCCTTGTATCTATGCATTTGTTTGATTTTTTTGTTGTTGTTGTTTTTCCTCATATGAGTGGAATCATATGGTGTTTGTCTTTCTCCATCTGACTTATTTAGCTTAGCATAATATTCTCAAGGTTCATACATGTTGTTGCAAATGGAAACATCTCATCTTATTAATGGCCGAGTAGTATTTCGTTATGTTTATATATAACTTAATTACATATATATACACACATAGAGATGTAATGTGTATATATACAGATGTAATATACATATTATGTATATCTGACATGTAATTACATATAGGTACACACATACAGATGTAATATATATAATATATATTACACCTTCTTTATTCATTTTTCCATCAATAGGTACTTAGGTAGATTTCAAGTTCTTGGCTATTGTAAATAATTCTGCAATGCTCATAGGTGTGCATATATCTTTTTGAATTAGTGTTTTCTGTGTTTGGATAAATATCTAGATGTGGAAAAGCTGGATCATATGGTACTTTTATGTTTAACTTGTGCACGCGTGTGTACACACGCGTGTGTGTGTGCGAGGAAGATCAGCCCTGAGCTAACATCCGATGCCAATCCTCCTCTATTTGTGCTGAGGAAGATTGGCCCGGGGCTAACATCCATGCCCATCTTCCCCTATTTTATATGGGACACTGCCACAGCATGGCCCAACAAGCTGTGCGATGGTGCGTGCACGGGATACGAACCTGCGAACCACGGGCCACCAGAGCGGAGTGCACACACTTAACTGCTTGCGCCACTCACCTGGGCCCCATGTTTAATTTTTTAAGGATTCTCCATACTGCTTTTCATAGTGGCTGCACCAATTTACACTTCCACCAGCAGTGTGTGAGGGCTTCCTTCTCTCCTCATCCTCTCCAACCCATTTTTTTGGTTGAGTTGTATGAGTTCTTTATATATTTTGAATATTAATCCCTTATTGAATATATAATTTGAAGATATCTTCTCCCCATTAGTAGATCATCTTTTTCTTTTATTGATGGTTTCCTTTGCTGTGCAGAAGCTTTTTAGTTTGATGTGGTCTCATTCATTTACTTTTTTCTTTTGTTTCTCTCACCTGAGGAGACATATACAAAAAGATGTTTCTAAGACTGATGTCAAAGAGCATATTGCCTATGTTTTTTTCTAGGAGTTTTATGGTTTCAGGTCTTACATTCAAATCTTTAATCCATTTTGAGTTAATTTTTGTGTATGGTGTGAGATAATGGTCTGCTTTCATTCTTTTGCATGTGGCTGTCCAGTTTTCCCAGCACCATTTATTGAAGACTCTTTCCTTTCTACATCATATGTTCTTGGCAGCTTTGTTGAATGTAGCATTTGTTGGGTTACAGATGTATTACTCACTGTAGATTAAAGGGGAGACACAAAGGAATTCTCTCATGACATCCAGATGATGACATCTTTACACCAAGGTGGACAATCTAGAAGAAATGAAAAAAAAATTCTTGAAACACACAACTTACCAAGAGCAAGTCATGAAGAAATAGAAAATGTGAAAAGACTGATGACTGGTAAGGAAATTGAATCAGTAATCAAAAACCTCCCAATGAATAAAATTCAAGGAACAGGTGGCTTCACTGGTCAATTCTACCAAACATTCAAAGAATTAACAGCAATCCTTCTCAAACTCTTTCAGAAACCAGAAGAGGAAGAAATACTTCCAAACTCATTTTATGAGGGTAGCATTACCTTCATACCCAGATCAGACAGGGACACCACAAGAAAAGAAAATCATAGGCCAATATCCCTGATGAATATAGATACAAAAATCCTCAAGAAAATGTTATCAAAGCCAATTCAACAATACATTAAAAGTATCACCCATAAGTAGAAGATAAAAACAACAACAAACAAACACATAGAGACAGAGATTGGATTGGTGGTTACCAGAGGGGAAGGGGGGAGGGAGGAGGGTGAAACGGATGGTGAGGTGCATGTGTCTGCTAATGGATTGTAATTAATCTTTGGGTGGTGAACATGATGTAATCTATGCAGAAATAGAAGTATAATGATGTAGCCCTGAAATTTATACAATGTTATAAGCCAGGGTTACCACAATAAAAAAACAAAAGTATCATACACTTGATCAAGTGATATTTATTCCAGGGACGCAAGTATCATTCAACATTCAGAAATCAAACAATGTGATACACCACATTGACAAAATGAAGGATAAAAATCACATTATCATGTCAAGATGCAGAAAAGCATTTGATAAAATCCAACATGCTTTTATGATAAAACTCTCAACAAAATGGGATAGAGGAAACATACCTCAACATAATAAAGGCCATATATTACAAGCCCATAGCTAACAGCATACTCAATGGTAAAAAGCTAAAATATTTTCCTTTAAGATCAGAAAGAAAATAAGGATGAACACATTTACTCAACATGGAATTAGCAGTCCTAGCCAGAGAAGGAGACAATAAAAAAGGTATCCAAATCAGAAAGAAACAGTTAAAATTGCCTCTATTGTCACATGGCATTATATTATATAGAGAAAACAATAGATATTTTACCAAAAATGCTATTAGAATTAATAAACAAACATAGCAAAGTTGTAGAATAAAAAATCAATAGGAGTGGGCCCCATGGCATGGTTAAGTTTGGCGTGCTCTGCTTTGCTGGCCCCGGCTCCTGGTTCAGATCCCAGGTGCAGATCTATACCAGTAGTCAGCCATGCTGTGGCAGCAACCCACGTAACAAAAAAAAAAAAAAAAAAAGAAAGATTGGCACAGATGTTAGCTCAGTGTTAATCTTCCAGAAGCAAAAAAAAAAATCAATATACAAGAATCTGCTGCATTTCTTTACACTAATTAGAAGATATCAGGGAGGCCAGCCCAGTGGCGCAAGCGGTTAAGTGCACATGCTTCCCTGTGGCAGCCCGGGGTTTGCCGGTTTGGATCCTGGGTGCGCACCAACATGCCACTTGTGAAGCCATGCTGTGGCGTCATCCCATATAAAGTAGAGGAAAATGGGCATGGACGTTAACCCAGGGCCAGTCTTCCTCAGCAAAAAGAGACGAGGATTGGCAGATGTTAGCTCAGCGCCGATCTTCCTCACAAAAAATAAAAAATAAAAAGAAGATATCAGAAAAAAAATCTCATTTAGAATTGCATCAAAAATAATAAAATACCTAGGAATAAATTTAACCCAAGAGGTGAAACATATGTACACTGAAATCTATGACATTGACGAAAAAATCAAAGAAGACACAAATAAATGTGTTCATGGATTGGAAGAATAAATATTGTTAAGATGCCCATATTAGACTAAACAATCTACAGATTCAAGCAATCCCTATCAAAATTACAATGGTATTTTTCACAGAAATCAACAAATCAATCCTAAAATTTGCAGAAAACCACAGAAGACCTCAAAAAGCCAAAGCAACTTTAAGAAAGAAGAGTAAAGCTGGAGGCTATATGCTTTCTGATTTTAAACCATATCACAAAGTTGTAGTATTTAAAACAGTAAGGCATTGGCCTTAAAACAGACACGTAGATCAGTAGACCAGAATAGACAGCTCTGAAATAAAGCTACACATGTAAGGTCAATTAATTTATGACAATATAATTAAATTATGACACGACTATACAGGGAAAGACAGTGTCTTTAATAAATAGTGTTGGGAAATCTAGACAGCTACATGCAAAAGAATAAAACTGGACCACTACTTGCACCATACAAAAAACTAACTCAAATGAATTAAAGACTTAAATGTAATATCTGAAACCTTAAAAATCCTAAAAAAACATTAGTGTAAGGTTCTTGACATCAGTCTTGGTGATCTTGTTTTTGGATTTGACATCAAAAGCAAAGGAAACCAAGCAAAAATAAACAGGTGGACTATGTCGACCTAAAAAGCTTCTGCATAGCAAAGGGAACAAACAACAAAATACAAAAGCAGCTTGCCAAATGGAAGAAAATATTTGCAAATCATATATCTGAAAAGAGATTAACATATAAAATATATTTAAAAAATGCATGCAACTCAATGGCAAAAAACTGAACAACTCAATTAAAAATTGGCAGATCTAAATAGACATTTTCTATTAAAGAAATGAAGTATATGAAAAGATGCTCAACGTCTTTAATCATGAGGGAATTGCAAATCAGAGCCACAATGAGATATCACCTGACATCTGTTAGAATTGCTAATACCAAAATATAAGAAATAACAAGTGTTAGCAGGCATGTGGAAAAAAGGGAACTTTTGTGCACTCTTGGTGGGAATGCAAATTGGTGCAGCTACTACTGAACATAGTATGGAAGTTCCTCAAAAAAATTAAAAATATAATACTCATATGACCCAGCAATTCTACTTTTTGGTATTTATACAAAGAAAACAAAAATACTAACTCAAAAAGGTATATGCACTTCCATGATCATTGCAGCATTGTTTACAACAGCCAAAGAATAGAAACAATTTAAGTGTTTTTCAATGGATGAATGGATAAAAAAAATATGGTTTATATACAATGGAATATTGTTCAGCTATAATAAAGAAGTAAATCTTGCCATTTATGACAACATGGGTGGACTTTGAGGACATTATGCTAAGCAAAATAATTTAGACAGAGAAAGACAAATACTGTATGATCTCACATGTAGAATCTTTAAAAAAAAAAATGAAGCTCATAGATACAGAAAACAAACTGGTGGTTGCCAGAGGCTGGTTGTGAGGGGTTGGTGAAGTGGGTAAAGGGGATCAAAATGTGCAAACTTCCAATTATAAAATAAACTAGTCACAGTGATGTAATGTACAGCATGGGGACTACAATTAATAACACTGTAATGCATATTTGAAAGTTGCAAAGAGAGTAGATTTTAAAAGTTCTCATCACAGAAATGAAAATTGTAAGTATGTATGTTGACTGAGGTTAACTAGGCTTATTGTGGTGATTATTTCTCACTAAATACACATATTGAATCACTATGTTTTACACCTGAAACTAACATTTATATATATATATATATATATATATATATATAAACATTTTCTTTATCAGTTTCACCATTGACTGACACTTAGGTTGTTTCCATATCTCCCCTATTGTGAATAATACTGCATTAAATATGAAAATAAATATATCTCATAGATAATGATCTCATATCCAACAGATTTATTACCCAGAAATTGTACTGATATATCATATGATAGCTATATTTTTTAATTTTTTTGAGAAACCCCCAACTGTATTATTGTGTAAATAAAAAGTACGGAATACTGGACTGTGATTATCTTTTATAGATTTCTGAAAGCCCTGCACTAATTCTGGGTCTATAACTAATTGAAGTCTGGGGATAGTCTCTCATGAGGCACGCTCTGTGTTCTCTGGTACACAGAGCTATAAAAGGACTTAATCTAATCCAGAAGATCATGCTGAGTCCTCACGTGCTCATCTCAGACCTAACCCAGGAATGGAGCAGAAAGGTAGTTAATTCATTTTGGGGGATCTTAAAATGTCCATAATTAGGTTTCTCAAGACAAGAATTGACTACCTGAATGCAAATAGCCATGGGGCACAAGGGGGTGGGAGCAGCTACTTGAAGATCACTAGGCAGCTGTAACTAGGGAGTTGGAGGCAGGGAAAGCAGAATGTTTTTACCTATTAATAAAACAATTGCCTTCCACACAGGAAGTTAAGTCCTGTTTTCATCCAGACTTCACACCAAAAATTTGGGCAGAAACCTTTGAAAAGCAAGAACAGGTAAGTTTAGACCACACGAAAAGGAAGATTGCTTCTTGCAGTAAGTCATGATATGTTGAGTATGTTTCTTTGACAATTAGAAGAGGTAGGAATTAAAAATAAATTTTTAGTGATTTAGATAAATACATAAATCACTAGAGAGATAGAATAATGTCTTGATGGAGGTATTCTCTGTTGTAAACTGCCTGAGTCCTCATGTCTTCAGCCTTTGCCTGACAGGTGACATCATGAGGGCACATTGTTACATCTCTCTCTTCCTCAGTTCCTCAAGGCTGCACGTAGGGTCCATATGAACTGTCAATTGGTTAATGCATGCAAAGCACTCTGGCATTTAGTAAGACCTCCATAAGTGTTAACCACTGTTATTATAATTATCATTGTTGATAGTATTTCCTCCACTATACTGCTATCAGGGGAGACAATCATGTTCTCCAGCAGTACGTCTTTTCGGATTATTCCATGCTAGGCTAGGACAAGCATTGCATGGATCCTGCATGACAAAGACCATGCTCCTTTCCTTGAACATTGTTTTACAGAAGAAGAGTGTAATGGCATTTATAAGAATAGAGTGAGTTATGGATGGGAGCAGTCTGTTCACACTCTTCTAATAGGCTCAGCCTTTTGCCATTCATACAAAAATTATTTTTGAGTGCTTCTTTGATTGTTAATCACTCAGTTTCAGACCTTATATGATGGAGATAGGAGAATGCCACTATTTTTAGCTAAGATATCCCACAGAATTAAACTTCCTTTTTCTTTATTTCTTGAGTAAACCGTGGTAATCCATATTGACCATTTGAGGACAAAAATATGTGTATTTTGGCAGAAAATATTTTGCAAGGATTTTTATAGTATATTACTTGTGTATTTAGTCAAGACTGAATCTGATCTGGCTAATGCATAGTTTGTTGTTAAATTATTATTTTAGTGTAATAAAGGAGGTTTTCAATGGTTTTATCAATACTTACTAATTATAACTTTTAAAAAGATAAGAGGAGCCCTTATAAATCAAGTAGGTCAACCTCTTATTTTGTGTATGAAATAACTGAATCCTAGTACTAATTATCGATGTCCAAGCTCACAAAGATATTGATAAAACCAAGATCTTCCCAAAGAAATGACAGGAATCACTTCAAAATCTGGTCATCAATTAGATGCTAGGCACAGTGCTAAATACTTTATCATTCATAGAACAAACTATTTTCTAGCGTTTATGTCTATTTTCCATTACCAGTCTATGATTAACTGAATCTACCATGGTTAATAAGACTCCCTGTATGTTAAACCAGTAGACATAATGTCATATTTTACATGTGATAATTGAAGACCATGGAATATCATTTTCAAGGATATTCTCCCACCATTTCACTCCCCAGAGAACTAATATCTATGTTAAGGAAAGCACATATGTCAAAAAAAAAAAAATAGGCAGAAAGAGAAGCATCATGATTCAGGGTACCCCAGAAAAGCAGCACAGGATCTCTTTTAACTTAAGGAAACAAAATTCCTCAGGGTCAAAGTATTGCCATAAGCTTATAATTACTCTACTTTGAAAGTGTGACAATGAGATTTCTGCCCTTTTTCCATCGACAGTCAGACATTATACATTTTTTCATTGTCTTAAATAAAGGAAGGCTTGGTGATATAAGATTTGATACCACAAAGTATTTCAAGTATGTAAGTGATACTGAAAGCAAAATTTCTGGTTGTTATTGCTTGAAAAGAGAAGAAACATTACATGTGAATCATCAGGGTTCACAAAGGAAATCAACTCATTGATCTCAGGATTGAATTATTATAAGATATTTATCATCAGATAATTGAAGATATATGTCTTTGTCACATCCTACAAATGTGAGAGCTTAGAATTTATTTGCAAGACTTGAATCAACATCTTAAATGTATTTTGAAGGAGTTTTTATTCCATGGGCAATGAACAATAACTGAAAGATTAATGGATAAAGGAATATGGTTGCTGTCTTTTAAGTTGTTAATTGAATAAGAAAATTATTTAAGTGAAAATATAAAGTTTAAATCTAAGACAATAAGTAAGAACAAAAAGGAGAAACTGAATACAATAAGAATTATAGAGGTGAGTAAGTAAAATAGAATCAATAACCTACCTCATTTGGCTGACAATTAAAACTTCTTGAGTATGGCTGTAAGAGGGCCTCAAGAGAAGTTCAAGATATCCTTTGAGGTGGAGGTGTGTAGAGTAAGACTTTCAGAAAAGCAACATGCAAGATATAAGAATTTCAACAGCCTAAAGTTTATAAAAAATTTCAAATATATGAGGAGAATAATGGTCAAGTTAATGATTATTATAGTCAAACGGACTGAATACTCATTTACCCAAAGCAAGCCAACTGTAGGATATGACATTGATAATTTCTAGGTAAAGGAATTTTGATTTGATGGACTTTTTAAATTTATCTTTTATGACAATATACTGTTTTAGAGTCCTAGCCATACATATACAGAGATGAGGGTGCTGACCAAGAGATTAAATTATTTTAGCAAAACACTGCCTCCCCTGTTATACTATTTTGCTTCTACAAGTATTCAGTATGAATAAAAACATGGACCTGGACCAGAAGAATGAAACATCAACTGACTTCATCCTCCTGGGGCTCTTTCCCTGGTTCAGACATCCCTACTTCCTCATCCTCATCATCCTCCTCATCTATGCTATTGCCTGTAGTGGAAACTCCACACTAATCTTCCTCATCTGGCTGGACTCCCACCTCCACACTCCCATGTACTTCCTGCTCAGTCAGCTCTCCCTCATAGACCTGGCTTACATATCTAGCACAGTCCCCAAGATGGTCATCAACTACTTCACTGGGAGGAAGAACATTTCCTATTTTGCCTGTGCCACTCAGCTCTTTTTCTTCCTAACCCTTGGCCTTGCTGAATGCATCCTGCTGACTCTCATGGCCTATGACCGCTATATGGCTATCTGCAATCCCCTGAGATACACAGTCCTCCTGAGCCCCAAGGTCTGTCTCCAGATGGCTGTTTCAGCTTGGATTGGGGGAACACTTGCTGCCCTTGTACACACTATCTACCCAATTAATTTTCCTCTCTGTGGTTCTAGGGAGATTAACCATTACTTTTGTGAGATGCCTGCCATCCTGAGACTATCTTGTGTGGATATATCAGCCTATGAGATGGTGAAATTTGTGTCAACCATTGTGTTTCTCCTGGTCCCATTTATTCTCATCCTGGCCTCCTACACTCTCATCTTCCTCTGTGTCCTCAGAATGAGCTCTTGCAAGAGCAAGAACAAAGCCCTGGCCACATGTTCCTCCCACCTGACAGTGGTGAGTCTCTACTTTGGTCAGGCCATCTTCATATATATGACACCAACCTCTTTCCATACACCTGAGCAAGACCAAATTGGAGCTGTGCTTGGCACCATAGTGACTCCTATGCTCAATCCACTCATCTACAGCCTGAGGAACAAAGAAGTGGTGGGTGCTCTGAGGAAGTGCATGGGGAGGTGTTGCAGTTGAGAAAATGCCCAGTTTCTACAGTGTCACTGTCAGAAATGTTCCATCCTACATATTAAAAGTAGCTATGGTCACTGGATTGTTGTACTGGAAATGTAACATCATAAGAGAGTTAGTAGGTATTAGGACTCATGCATTTTGGCATTCGTTTGTTGGAATGGAGTTGTTCTTAGTTCCATAGTGGGGACTTCAGTTGAGTACAACATTAATGTGTTACTTATCTTTTGGGAAATTACGTGGGTTTTGACAATAACATCTGTACACAGATAAATGATCCCCATTCTCCTAAGCATCTTCAGTGTATTGGGGTACATGGTCCAAAACTGATTGTCATCCTAGAACTAACTCCTTGATTGATCTTTCTTATTTTAAAATCATCATATCTGCATTTGCTTTCATTTGCCTATTTACACTTAATGCCCCTGACTGAATATCAATTGTCCAAAAGATCAAAGATCACTTGTTCTATGAAATCTTCTTGTATAACCCTTCCTTTTTCCAATCTCATATCTGTTCTCATATATTATTTTTATATTTTATTACATATAATTTGTGCAGTTGTATTATTTTTTCTTCTAAATTAAAGACTATAGATAGCCATAGGTGAATGGAAACAATGAGGTGAATTCATAAAACTTTAAGGAAATTAGATAGATATTTTTTCTTTTTTTCCTACTAATTTCTACCGTTTTTCATTTTTCATTGGTACATTAATATTTATATTTTTCAAGCTAATGAAATAGCCCAACTTTATAATTTTATAATCCTATCAGTGTGGCTTCTGAGACTGTAATTTGAAATAATTACAGTTAACTGATTTTTCATGATTATATGGTCTTCTTTCAAGTAAAACAAGCAATAACAAAATCTGACATCATAAAATTATAACTCAATTTATAGGTCACTGTTCCACTTTCTTAATATTATTGACATCATCATTGTAATCACAACTATGCCTTCTTGAAAATACTTAATAATTTAATAATTTAAAAACTAAATGGTATTTTATTCACAAATATAAAAATAGTATAAATCAGTTTATCAAATATTAACATCTTGCCATGCTTGACATACTATTTTTTCAAAAAGTAAAATATAACTGATATAATTGAAAAGCAAAAGAGAACGCTGCTTATCTCATTCCTTTACCTCTTCTCCACCACTCATCCCTTTCTTGGATTCATATACATCATATTTAAGTTGCTTACATGTTGTTACAATGACAGCAAGTAATCATTTCCCAGATTACACACATGAGGTAAGGGTTTTACTGTGTGAGTAGTTTAATTTAAACTGTGTTTTGAGGTAACAGACATTACACATAAATAATTATAAAGAATATTGATTTAGTATTAAAAAATCTTGTTAGAGTAACATGATATTCATATTACCTTATATTAAGTTCTAATAAACCTCAAATCAACTGGTTATCTACAGCCCCAGAAAATACTTTATAGAAGTTTACATGTTTCCTTAAAAGCATCAAAGAACTCTTAATTTACAATATCGTACTTTATAGTTTTAGAATATACATTTATTTATTTTTTATAGAATCTCGTTCTTTGATGATTTTTTCTTTTTTTCAGCTTATTTCTATTTATTTCTCCATTTTCTTGATCTTATTAACCACAGGAAGTTTTGTTTTTAATTCTTATTTTCTTACTCCAATATCTGAGTTACCTGTGATTTGGTTTCTAAAGTCTGTTTATCCCTGGTTTTCAATCATATCTGACTTGGCATAGGTAATAATTTATGATTGAATCCTAGTTATTGGGTACCAAAACTCATAGAGAATCCACATGATTTACTCTTTCTCCAAATGAATTGATCTCTTCTTTTGCTGAGTAGACTTTTCAGCTGGTCCATCGAGTCCATCATATGAACCTAGACATCAATTATTCAAACAAGTAGGCTGTTAAAACTAAGCATTCAAGCCATATAACAAAATTTCAACCTTGACACAAATGTTTATTGTAGCTTTATTCATAATCATCCAAAACTGGAAGTGACCAAAATGTCTTTCAACAGATGTATGGATAAACAAACTTTGCTGCAGTCATAAAATGGAATAAGATTCAGCAACAAAAGGAAATGAGCTATTGATTCATGCATGCAACAAGAAGCATGAATGTTGAATGCATTATCCTAAGAGCAAAAGCCAGACACAAAAAGCTATATATTGTATGGTTCCACTTATGTGACATTTTAGGAAAGGCAAATCAATAGCTATTGAAAACGTAACAGTAATTTCCAAGGGTTTGGAGAGGAGTTAGGTGGTTAAATACAAAGGGGATGCATATGGAGTTTTCAGGATAATAACTCTCATAGACAGAACTCTTATGATAGCCACTGTCCCTAAATGCACTGCACATTATGTGGGCATACACAAAAAACATTTCACCCATAAGTAAAATAATACAGATGGAAAGTGATTCTTTATGATTATCATAGCTGATTATGAAAATTTATGGAGATCATTCATATTCACCCCTTTCCTACCTTTTTCCTTTTCTTTAGGAGAGTTTTATTTATTTTTTCTCTGAACATCCATCTCTCTTATGATGATTTCTATATTATTTTATAAGTTTGTTTTTCTCCTATTTAATCATCTTGAGAAGAAAAGGAATTTTAAAAACTGGTTTGTGACTGTGAACAAGGTAATTGGATTTTCTAGTCTCATTCACAAGAAAGGCAGAACTTAAAATAGAAAAATGGAGAAAAGAGAGAAATCAATAAAACTAAAAGCTGGTTGTCAAAAAGGTCAATCAGATTAATAAACCACTAGCCATATTGATTGAAAAGTAGAAAGAGAGAAAGTGACCAATCCTTTGACACTCACATATTCAACATACAATGGAATTGGTTGTAGGGTGACCACAATAGACACTCCTATTCAAAAAGAGTAAACAAGAGACAAAAGTGGTAGATTGGTCAATAATATTTTAAAATATGGTTTTGTTATAATTCAGGTATGCTGAAGCAAAGATCAGGAGATGTCTGTTATGGAAAAGACAGATTGTTATGCTCACAGATACCAAGAGAAAGGGACATGACATTCTGTGGGAACCACGTGAGGAAGCACCAGAGTCAACTAGGTGACAGAGGGAGTGAGGAGAAAACAGGGGCAAAAGCCTGTGTAGGGTTTCATTGGAAAGGAAAGGACAAGTCAGGCTACGTAGGTTTAGAATTGTCTAATTTGGATAATTTTAGTAAGCTCCAAGATGAGGGGGTTGTCCTTAGTTGTCTGGTAGCTAACCTTGGGGTAATTTGGGCAGGTGAGTAGTGGCCTGCAGTGTGAAGGCCCAATAAAGAAGGTGGATGGGGATATGGGTTCTTGATTTGTTGGTTTGCGTATAAGAAGTGCATGCACAGGTGAGTTGTTTTATGTCTCTAGGAATTAGCAAACCCTGGAAGGGGTTCCATGGTCAGTGAGGCCCTAAATGTCAAAGTATCAGAAGACAGAAAAAAAAACAACACACGGTTAATACACATAGAAATTCTGCAATCCAACTTAGCATACATTGCTAGTCTTCTTATTAGAGTCTAATACTGCTCTCCATGAAAAATTTTCCAAAACTCTTGGCTAAGCCCATTTAACGCTTGGTTCAGCTTCTGGGATTTTGGTCCCAGCCAAGATCATCATTCCTTTTTTATGATAACACAATTTGCAACTACATAGCTTCCTTAGCCTGCTTCTTGCCCACAAAATGTTAAAGTCTAAAGATATCTTTCCATTTAGTGCTCTCTCTGTCATTTTTTGTCCAATCTGAGAACTATAGCAATTCTCTTAAGATTTGGTGGATTTTCTACTAATGTTATAGGGATTCATTCCATTATATCAAGGCCACAATGACAAATCTCTTTAAGATAAACTCTTCTTTAGCTTGGGCTTCCTGTGAAGCTATGGAAAATGTGCCCTTAAGATTTATAGAAATCCTATTAAACAGAAGATCTCCAAGGTATAACTCTTCCAAGGGCCTTTGTTTATATGTACATTTGTATATTGCAATCCACCCATATATTTGTTTTTTGGTTTGAGGCGTTTTCTTAATTTGAGAATGCTTTGCCATCTAGAGATGCAAGGAACTTATTTTTGAACCTGGAAAAGCCTGACTCACTTATACTTAATAATTTATTTTTAAGTTCTCTCTCCACTGGCATTTCATCACAGGTAGCAAGAAGTCAGGTGGCACTCTGAATATTCTGCTTGATAATTCCGTTAGCTTGATCATCAAGTTTAGTCAGTATAGCCGCTATTTTCCATATTACCACATAAAAAGTATAGTTTATCACTACATAATAGTAGTTCACTTTCTTCCCGCTTCCAATAACATTTTCCTTGTTTTTCTTTAGGCCCTAACCAAAAATCTCCTTGAGGCCCTTTGAGCTAGCGTTAATACTTTTCTTTAGGTTTTTTAAGTTTTAGCCAAGTTTCCTTGAGGCTCTCATAGCTTCTGCCCATCACCCAATCTAATAGTCAGTGATACATATTTTAGTCTTATTTCAGCATCATCCTACTTCTGGTACAAAATTAGATTCAGTTATCTATTGCTGTGAAACAAACTACTAAAATTTAGTAAAGTAAAATGATAATTATTTATTTTGCTCACAAATATGAAATTTGGACAAGGCTCAGAAGGGATGGCTCATGTCAGATGGGAGATGATGTCAGATGGGAAAACTTGATTGGGGTCTAGAAGTTCCACTTTCAAGATGATTCATTCACATGGCTGGAAGACTGGTGCTGGCTGTTGACTTGAAGCTCACTTGGAGCTGGAGGCTTTAATACCGCCCCATGTGGGTCTCCCTTTGGGCTGCTTCCTCAAAGAAGGGTGGTTGGGTTACAAGAGTAATCACCCTAAGGAAACAAATCAGCAGTACTAGTTTCAGAATAACTTCTGCCATACTTTAATGGTCAAGACAGTGAGAAAATCCACTCAATTTTAATTGTGAGGACATAGGCTTAACCTCTTCATGGAGAAGTAGCAGAATCTAATACAGTATGTAGGATGGAAAATAATTTTGCAGCTTAACTTGGAAAGTGCAATCTGCCACATCTTAGAATCAGTCCAAAACTCATATGACTTTTTAAATTATTTTGTTAAAATGTTGCTTAATAAAACAAACTTTCAACAAAAATCATACAATGTAATGCTTTCATTTTCCTATTGAACAATGAATGTATGAATATTACATTGAGGTGTTAATTACTTATATTACAAATATAAGAGAAAGATTAAAAACATTACAGTAGTGATAGTCATGCTTAACACTTTGATTAACACCATTAGAGGATATAAACAGGGGTACAGTAAGAGTATGCAAAGATTAAATCATTCAAATAAACTTAGTTTTTCTAAGAAACTAGAGACAGTTATGTGGTAGAGAACAGTGACATCATCAGGATGATGACATAGGTCATTCTCAACTTTAGTCCCCCTCGCAGAAAGAATAACTAGTAACTATCTATAGAAAAGACACTACTGTGAAGAGCCTAGAACACAGGCAAGAGCCTGAAGCACCTCTCTGGAACACAAAGTCTAAGAAAGCCTTCATTAGAAGTGTAAGAGAAAGGGATACACTCTGACAGCACTGGCACTCCTCTAGGCTAGAAAAGCTCCACACTAACAAGGTTTCCCGGGGCTAATGGTTACTCCAGTGGGAAAAAGAGAACCCAGGGTGGACATCAAGCTCCCCCAGTACTTAAGTTGCTTCCTAGGAGGCCTGTTGAGGTCTTATCTCACAGGAATAATGGGGGAATATTCAGGGATGGATTACTGGAGATTATATTTTGACAGAGAAAGAGGGTGGGGCTTACAGCAACCAGCACTCAATTCTTGACAGATTGAGTACTTATCCTAAGCAGCACCAAAGTATAAGTCCCCTCTAGCAGCTCTTCCCATCTACAGACTCAAAATAATAACCCCATCTGACCAGGGAACTTGGTGCACAGTTATGCCTCATTCAGGACCAAAAAAAATGAGAATTTCTGGCCTGTTCTGCTGCTCTACATGGGCAAGGAAGCTAATTCATAATTCTGCTTAGTGCTGAGTGCTACCCCCAGCCTTGCATGACCAGGAAACATGGCCTGAGCACCCAGAAAGCTGCATAGCCCAGAAGCACTTAAGCAGTGAGCCTGGGCATTGGCTCTGCCCGTATACAGAGATAATCAGTGACCCTCTCTGGTCAGGGAGCTGGGTGTAAAGTTCTGCCTTATTTGGCCTCAAAATAATGACATTTTCCAGCCTTGGTGCCTGTTCTATAGCCCCACCTAGGCAAAGAAGTTAATTAACAGTCTTGTCCACTGCTAAATACAGCCTTCAGACCCACTTAACCAATAAACTAAATGAGAGCACACAGAAAACTGTATAGACCATATTAGAGCCCTGCTTATCGTGTCACATGAGCAGAGAGCCCAGACAGAGGTCTCTGCCCATCTGCAGAGTAAAGCCAGTGACCCCATCTGGTCAGGAATCTCAGTGCACAGTTCTGCCTAATCTGACCCTCAAAAGCAAGCCATGCCAGCCTAAGAATCTATTCTGCCACCCCACCTTGTTAGGAAAGAAAACTTGTAGCCTTGCCTACTGCTGAGTATAGCAGCCAGTCCCCCCACCCCCAAATAGGAAGTCTGACTAAAGAATCCAGATAAGTGTGTAACCCATTCCACAGGTGTGCTTGGGCAGGAAACCAAGCCAACAGTCCTATCCAACCATTCTCAGCTGGTGGCACCTGCCCTCAGAGCTCAAGAAGTGGCATTATCCAAACTAAAGCTTGACAGCAAGTTCCACATGTCCAAGGATGCTACCAGTTGACCCATCCAGAACCTCAAGCTGAGCTGAATAATAAAGGACCATCTCTCTCAAAGTAAACTTTTAAAGTCTGGAAATGGAGACTACTTATTCAAATTTGCAGACCAATGTAAGGAATCAAGGATCATTAAAAATCAGGTAAATGACACCACCAAAGAAAAATAATAAAGCTGCAATAACTGAACCTAAAGAAATGGAAATCTATGACTGTCTGAAAAACAATTCAGAACAATCCTCTTAAAGAGGTTTAGTGAACTACAGGAAAATACAGACAACCAAACAAAATTAGAAAAGCAATGTAAGAACAGAATAAGAAATTTAACAAAGGAAATGAAACCATCAAAAAACCAAACAGAAATTCAAGAACTGAAGAATAAAATAAGGAAGTAAAGAATTTAATAGGGAACTTCAATAGCAGACTCAACCATGCAGAAGAAAGAATCAGTGAACTAGAAGGTAGGTCATTTGAAATTCATGAGTCAGAAAAGCAAATGTGAAAAAAAATAATTAAAAAGTGGGAAGAACACCCAAGATGTGTATGGTACACCATGAAAGGAAATAATATATGTATTATGGGAATCCCAGAAGACAAAGGAAAAAAAGATTCAAAAAGTCTATTTAAAATAATAATGGGTGAAAACTTCCTAAACCTGGGGAGATAAATGGACTTACAGATTCATGAGGGCTGAAGTACCCCAAATAGGTTGACCTGAAAAGAGCTACACTGAAACACATTGTAATTAAATTTTCAAAGGAAAACACAAAGGTATAATTTTGAAAATTATTCATATAATTTTATTCATATAACTATATATAGTACATATATAATTCATATAATTTCCTTTTATAATATAAAGGGAAAAGCTACACATCAGAGACAAGGGACCCCTATAAGACTATGGGAAGATTTCTCAAAGGAAACTCTCAGGCCAGAAGAGAATGAGATAATATATGCAAAATATTGAAAGAAAATAACTGTGGCACCACAGCCAACCAAGCGAAGGGGGAGTACTACTCAACACCACAGTAACAGTGGCTGCCTCAAGTCAGCTAGATCAAGGGGAGAGCCCTGTCCACTGATGCAGCCTCAGCCGTCTGGGCCAGGTAGAGAACCTCATTGATTGCCATAGCCTCAGACAGCTTGGCCAAGGAGAGATTGCCACCAACCACCACAGCCACAGCCACAGCCATGGGACCTCAACCAGCTGGGCTGAGAGAGAGTCCTGCCCACTGCAGCATGGCAGCTGTAGCCTCACCACAACAAACAGTCAGGAACAGCTTATACAAGCTATGCCCCTTGAGCACCTGGTTCTGGAAACCAGGAAGAAATATGCTTTTGGGACCCACAGGTCATCTCCTACACAAGGCCATTCCTTCAAGTCTAGGAGTGGTAATGGATTTGTCTAGTGCATACAAACAAAAATAGAGAGACAAGCAAAATGAAAAGACAGAGGAATATATTCCAAATTAAGAAAAGAAAAAAACCCAGAAAAAGACCTTAATGAAATAGAGATAAGCAATCTACCTGATAAAAAATTCAAAGTAATGGTCATACAGATGCTCACTGAACTTGAGAGAAGAATAGATGATCACAGTGATAACTACAATAAAAAGATAGAAAATATAAGAAAATATCAATCAGAGCTAAAGAATAACATAACCGGAATGAAAAATTTATTAGAAGGAATCAAGAATAGAATAGCAGAATAGATCATCCAGAAGACTGTATCAGCACACTGGAAGACAAGGTAGTGGAAATCACCAAATCAGAAGAACAAAAAAGGAATTAAAAAAAATATGAGGATAGTTTAAGGAACCTCTGGGGCAACATCAAGCATACTGACATTCACATTAAAGGGATACTAGAGGGAGAGGAGAGAGAGAGGCAGAAAACTTATTGAAAGAAATAGTGGTGGAAAACATCCCTAACCAGGAAGCACAGAGATTCCCAAAAAAGATGAACCCAAAAGGTGCCACACCAAGACATATTATAAATAAAATATCAAAAGTTAAAAAAAAGAGAAAATCTTATGAGCAGCAAGAGAAAAATAGCTAATCATATGCAAGGGAACACCAACAAGGCTATCAGCTGATTTTTCAGCAGAAACTTTTCAAGGCAGAAGAGACTGGCATGGTATATTAAAAGTGCTGAAAGGAAAAACTTACAACTAAGAATACTCTACCTGACAAGGTTATCATTCAGAATTGAAGGAGAGAGTTTCCCAGACAAGCAAAAGCTAAAGAAATTCATCACCACTAAACCAGCCTTCCAAGAAATGTTAAAGGGACTTCTTTAAACAGAAAAGAAAAGGCTGCAACTAGAATTAAGAAACTATATGAAAGAAAAATATATCACTGGTAAAGGCAAATATAGAGTAAAAGTAGTGGATGAACCATTTATAAAGCTGGTCTGATGGTTAAATAAATAATGTAATAAAATCAACTATAACCACAATAATCAGTTAAAGGATATACAACATAAAAAGATGTAAAACATGATATCAAAAATAGAGGGCTGGCCCGGTTGCTTGGCGGTTGAGTGTGCACGCTCCGCTACTGGTGGCCCGGGTTCGGATCCCGGGCGCACACTGATGCACTTCTTCTCCGGCCATGCTGGGACCACGTTCCACATGCAGGGGTTGGAAGGATGTGCAACTATGACATACAACTATCTACTGGGGCTTTGGGGAAGAAAAAAAAGGAGGAGGACTGGCAATAGATGTTAGCTCAGAGCCGAACTTCCTCAGCAAAAAGAGGAGGATTAGCATGGATGCTATCTCAGGGCTGATCTCCCTCACAAAAAAAAAAAAAAACAAAATAGAAAACATGGGGGGGAATGTAGTGCTTATAGAATGTATTTGAACTTAGGTGAATATCAACTTAAA